>NW_021318604.1:1326700-1610386 GCF_001605985.2 Dendrobium catenatum | reverse complement strand
TGAAATTTCTTCCATACTTGGCAATAATGATTCTATTCAACAAAGAAGCAGGATTAGAGACCAAACTCCAAGCCAATTTGGCTTTCCAAGAACCGACTTTATCAACTTCTGACATGACACCTTGCCCTCCAAACTTGATTTGTTTACAAAGACTTTTCCATTCCACATAATGAATTCCAGAACTCTTATCTTGCTTAGTCCAGAGAAAATTTTTGCATAGCTTATCAAGATCTCTCAACATCCCCATTGGCACAAGAGAGTGAGTAGAAATAAAAATTGGAATAGAAAGAAGAGAGGTTTTAATCAATTGAAGTTTGCCAGCTAAAGTAAGGGAGAGATTACCCCAAGCGTTTAGCTTATCAAATGCTTTCTCCAAAACATCTTGAAAGTCTGAAGCTTTGAGTCTTCTCATAGTCATCTTAATGCCAAGGTAATTCATTTCATCCACTGTTTTAAAACCAATAAGTTTAGACAGCACTTTGGACTTATCTTTGTGTACAGCCTTACCAAAAAGTAGAGAAGATTTTCGATCATTAATTTTTTGCCCTGTCCAACTGCTATACTCCTTCAAGATCTTCTTAATTTTCTTAGCATTTCTTCGGTTTGCATTCGCAAATATAATGATGTCATCTGCATATTGAAGATGGGAAACAATTTCTACATTTGGGGCCACCTTCACTCCTATCTTACTTCAATTTTTGCTGAATGCTTCAGTTAATAATTGGGAACACATGATAAACAAATAAGGGGATAGTGGACATCCCTGTTTGAACCCACATGCAGCCTGAATCCAATTGGTATTAATACCATTCACAATAATGGAGTACTTTGTGTCCACCACACACTAGAGAAGGAGATTGATAAAAGACCATGGAAAACCATAAAGTTCCAACACCTGTTTCAAGGTTTTCCACCCCATACTGTCATATTCTTGCTCCATGTCCACTTTAATGGCCATCATCCATTTCTTTGCTTTGGAATTTCTGAATTTAAGAAAGATTTCTTGAGTGAGCAAGATATTCTCAGAAATTGATCTCCCCTTGATAAATGCAACTTGGTTTTTTGAAATGATTTTAGGAATACAATTGACAATCCTAATTAATAACATTCTTGCCACTATCTTGTATATAGAATTGCATAGACTAATAGGTCTATAATTTGAAGGTGTCATAGGATTCTTAATTTTAGGAATAAGAACCACAACAGTTTCTCTCCATTCATCACACATAAAACAGGAATTAAAAAAAAAAGTCAAATAGCCTTCCAAACATCAAACTTTATAATGGACCAATAGCATTTAAAGAAAGTATAAGATATATCGTCTATACCAGGAGATATATTGTTATCCAATTGAGAAATAACAATCTCCAACTCTTCCTCAGTAAAATCAGCCTTGAGCCGTTCCCTGTCTACATCATCCAGAATTTTGGAAAGATTTGGCCATCCAGAAAGAGAGCACTTCTTAAACCTCCACTTCTCCTGGAAGTAATTTGAAAAGATTTCTTCAATGCAGCTTTAATCCTCAGTCAAAATGCCTTCAGTATTTTAATTTGCTTAACAAAGTTACTGTTGCGTCTTATAGATGAAACCAAGTGGAAGTATTTAGAGTTGGAGTCACACTCTTTGTACCACTTCACTTTAGCTCTTTGTCTCCACCAAGAGCTTAGCCTTCCCAATGTAGAGTTCAGCTCCCTTACTTTAAATCTTAGCATGGAAATTTTTTCTTCAAAGAGATTTCCCGAACTGGCTTCCTCCTCTTGCAAATCAATGATCTCGGCTTTCAGTTTTTCTTTTAGAATATTGAGGTTTGCATGTTTGACTATGCTCCAATGAAATAAGGCTTTAAGAATCTCTTGAATTTAAGATTAAGTCTTTGTACATCATCCCCTCCAGCTGATTTTTTCCAAGAATTTGCAACAATTCCTCTGGATGCTGGATAAGAAGACCAAACTTCTTCAAATTGCAATCTTTTGGATCTTCTGTACCCTGTATTGAATAAATTGATGGCTATAGGACAATGGTCTGAAGCAATTCTTTCAAGATGCCGAACTACTGCAGGTTGAATGATCTTCAAAGCTGCAGAATTTAATAAGCAATGATCTAGCCTCTCAAGAATGCGAGCTCCTCCTTTATGATTGTTACACCAAGTGTATTTAGGACCTATAATTCCAATGTCATGAATGTCACTCCTCTTCATAAACATTTGCATATCTTGAGGCCATTGAGAGAAAACAAACCTCTTCCCACCTCTTTTCTCCTCTTGAGAAAGAAAGCAATGTAAATCTCCACCTATGATGAACGGAATATTGGAATTAGAAAAGGCATGAAGATCCTCCCAAAGTTGTCTTCTCTTATAAATGTCTTTGCTGCCATAAACAGTAGAAATAAGCCACTCTCCTTTATTCTAAATTTTGAACAAACCAATAACCATTTGTGGAGAAGCATGAATAATGGAAAAAGAACAAAAGCTGGACATCCAACAAACTAGAATTCCTCCAGACAAACCTTCCGAAGGGACATTGAAGAAATCCCAATTACTATCAACAAGTTTGTAGACTTCTTCTCTACCAAAAGATTGAACTTTTGTTTCTACGAGCCCAACATAGAAAACATCAAGGTCTTTGACAAACTCACTTAAGTAATGAGAGGATTCAATTTTTCTTGCCCCTATACAATTCCAAAATGATAGAGACGTCATTTGGATTTTAAAATGGGATTGCTCCCATTTTTAAACTTCTTAGTACCTTCACCCTTCCTTTTTTGAAGTAAGATGTTATCTTTGCCCAAAGAGTTAAGTTCTTTAAGAAGCTTACCCTTACTTTTAACAAATTCATTCATCCTCTCTATTTTAATAACAGCAGAATTAGATTTGGAACAATTGATTTCTCCTTCTTTAAGATCTTCATCCTTGTCAATAAAGCCAACAATTCCTTCTTCACCAAAATTCTGACTGCTCAATATTCTGAACATATTTTTATCTTCTGTTGAAAAATGAGCAGTTTCATTACTCGGAATCTCATTATCACCACATAAATCTCTGTTATCTTCAACTGCAGCATCTACCTTCTTGTAATCAGCTTTCAATGTACCTTCCATGCAAGTGCCAGTACTTGAAATTTCCTTCTCCTCAACTGTAACTTCAACATTCACAGTTGGAACAAGAATTTCTTCTACAAATCTTCCAGGAACCTCTACATTTCCCTTACCAACATTCTCATCTACAGATTGAACTGAATTTGGATTAAAGGAAGATTTATGCACATACACAGATTTAATTTTCCTGAATTTATTGTTTTTTAGATTCACCTTACCCAAATCAGGTAATGGCTTCTTCCTTCTTCTTAAATTTTGGACAAGAATCCATGGCCCATAGCTTTTGTCTGATTCAACTTCATGCTGAGATTGATGGAATTTAGATTGCATTCCCTTTTACAATGAATTTACAGGTTCCTTTCGATATGCCGCCACATCATCTTTACATTTAACATCTAGATGACCCACTCTTCCACACTTGAAACAAGAAGTAGAAACTTTTGAAAGAAACGTCCGTAGGATCCTTCTACCCAAACTCCAGTTGGAAATTGTTGATCCAAAGGCATACGAACACAAACTCTAGCATACTCCCTCTTGCTCCATTGAAACATGTTACCATTGATCCAAAGAGGGATTCCGATCTTGGAGGCTATTCTGGCTACATTTTCTTCATCCCAGCAAATTAAAGGTAGATGAGGAAACCTTACCCAAATCGGGGAAGTTAATCCTCTTAATGAAGAAGGAGAAAATAGTGGAGACCATTTATCAATTCCCACAATGTGTCCATTGACGTACCACGGGCCACCTTCTTGAACTTTGTCGACTGATTCCTTATCAAAAAAGGAACATAAAATCCAACCAAGTACAAGGGAAGTAATATGAAATTTCCCAAACTGACTCTATTGACAGCGAAGTTCTCTAGCAAACACAATGACTGGAGCATTCTCACGAAAAACCTTCACAACCAGAGATAATCGTAGTTTATCAGCATTCATCTTCAAACAAGATTCATTGAGTTTAATTGATTCACCGTCCTCAGAAAGAAATGATTCATCTCCTTTAAACGAGACTTTGATGTTCGGTTTCCTAAACCAAGCTTTAATAGGATTCGAATCAGCAGCTTTTAAGGTCACAACTTCCTCTGTATTACGTCAAATATCTGACGTGTTCTCCATAAGTTTTTGGGAAAAAGAGACTCCATTCTCAATGAATTGAGATTTACCAGCTGAGTTATTGAATTTGTTCACAAAAAGCATTAAGCCTGACGAAAATGAGGCTTCATTGTCAGCTAATTTCTTCTCATGAATCATCGGAGATTTGAAATTCTTCACGGGAGAATGAATCAAAATTCCTTTGCCTTTCCCTAGCACAACAGGTGACTTCTTAAGAACCTCTGAAGAAGGTTCATTAATCTGTAAAATCCTAGATTTGTGAATTCTGAATGAACCATCAGGATGAACAAACTTCGAACTTGTATCGCCGGGAGGGATCCGACGATCAGCGGCGAACGCCGCTCCTTCTTCCATCGATGGCGAACAAACTGCAAACAATAACCGGTAGAAAAATTTGAATTTCAACGAACTTTCTCTCACTTAATTCCGGGAGCTTCTCTCTCTTCCGACTATTAAAATATTTTTGATCAGATCTTCTATTTGGGGGTAAAATATCGATTAAAATTTTATTATGTTCCAAATAATATTTTTGGAATTTTTTAACAATATGAAATAAATCTACCATCCCTATCAAAAACTATTATTGATGGTAACTCAATGTCTACTGATTTCTTAAGGAAAAGTTTGGCTTTAAAGGAGTCATTAGTTTTATAACAAGATAAGTAAAAAGCCATTTTAGAGACCTATCATTAACCACAAAAATAATTTTTTCATGATATATTTTAACAATCCTAAAATTAAATATATATAGAGGTCCTCTTATGTTCGATAGTGGAGAGAGTAATGCAATCACAAACATTTTTCTTAATTATTTTGGCTAGTTTTCAAGTGAGATAATAATTAATTATATGTTTAACTTCTCTTTTTTAGGTGGGTAAATAAAGTCATGATTATACTAGTTTAATGATTTTTCCCTTGCTAAACTATCTCACTACAGCCCTAGAATAAAGCTCACATAGCATGAAATCTCGAAGAGATTCTATGGAATGCAAAATGGTTTTCTTCATAAAGATATCCATGAAGTACATAAATGGAGCCAATCAAAATAAGAGACACTATAGGAATTTCATCAATTTGCAGTGGACCTTGTGATGGAATTTTTTTCTATGAATTTTTGATGGTTTTGTAAAGAAATTTTCTGTCTTTTTTTTTTGATGAATTTGCGACAAAAAAATCAACCACAAATCCTCCACAAATTCGACGCAAAAACCCTAAATAAATTGGCTAACAAGCATTTTCTTTTATTTGCTCAACATTCGATTTTAATCACGCTCGTGAGCCCCTTTGATAAAATTTTCTTGGCATTGTCTCCTTCAATGATGTTCATTCCTCTCGCATATGAAGTCATACTTCCTCACCATTTTGTTTGTCTTCACAGCCATCGTGTCCCTTCTCACCTCCACCACTTGCTTGACCCTTCTTTGATGACATTACTTCTTATTTCCTCCATCTAGGACATTCCTTCCCGTCACATCCGAAGTTAAAGTTCATCACCATTTAAGGGATTGGATAATATAATAAGATTCACTATTATAAGTATAGTAGCATTTGTCATCTCAATTATTATTTCAATATAGTAATCTGAAACCCATTAAGTAAAAAAAAAAATTAAACTCTTAAACATTGAGGCACCTTAGTTTATAATAATTTAATTTTCATTAATAAATTATATGATTAAGGTGCTCGTCCTAGATTAATACTAGGATAATGACTTTCTGGGGTGTTACATAGGTTGGATAAAATTATGAGGCCACTAGGTTAAAGAAGATAATACCTTAGTAGTTAAGAGTTTGGGCTAGTAGAAAGTTTTATTAGAGCAATACACTAGCTGAAAGATGAAAACAAAGTTTGTTGCAACTTTGAATTCAAGATTGAGTTTGATATAATGTGTTTTTTTTATGATAACAAAATATTATTATTATCATTATTGTTTCTCCTAACATACATTAGATATACTTTCTATTTGTTGTTTGTATGTACTAACATTTTAGAGAAATCATACTCCAGATTGCTAAAGACTTCAAGACAGAGTAGATTAGGGTTTCATGTAATGAAGTCTATAAATTTTCTTTTGCTTGAGTCTAAGAGAGTGTGATTGTAACTGGGTTACCGTGCACACACACATTGGGGGAATGAGTCAAAACTTAAATTTTTAAAAAGAATTATACTGTACATTTTGTAATCGTACTAGATATTTTGTCATAGTATTTCCTCCGAAATAAAGTTAATCAAATAATGTTTGAACTCAATTGTATTTATACTGTTAGTACTGTATGATGTCAATTTATACAGATGACTCACAGAGTATAAAATGGGTGCGTACCAATTTGTCCCAAATGAACTCATCATTTTTTTTGAAGCGATCGTACTGTAGATGTGAGTTCATACAGATGACTCACAGAGTACAAAATTGAGTCATCCACATTCATTCTAAATGAAACATGATGTGTGTTAACTGTTCATAATGTATGATGTTAGTTCATACAGATGACTAACATAGTATGAAATGAGGTTCGTACAGGATCGTACATGATGAATTAGTTTAGTTTTAAATTATTTGTACAATACGATGTTAGTTCGTCAAGATGACTGATAGAGTATAAAATAAGGTTCATACTAGATCATACATAGATTTTTGAACTATTAATATAGATGATCGATGATTGTACTATATGATCATAGTATGTTTCACTTAAAAGTTTTAGTTTTCTGGATAGTTTTTCTTGTCTTTTATATATACGAGTCCTAAAAAACGACACTCAAGATGATTTGCTTCAAATTTTCTTTTGAGAGTGAAAAGGAGTGTGCTTTGGGAGAGTGTTTGGAAGTGGAGTATGAGATATCTTGAAAGTGAAAATTGTGAGGGGTTCAGAAGTTGATCAAAGGTGATGATCTCTTTATATGTTCTTCAAAACCCTACCTACTTCTTTGAAGAACCTTGAGAGAAGATCTATAGAGTACATATCGTACTCTGCCATCACCAAGAAGGTGAGAAAAGATGTTGATACTCTGCCATCACCAAGAGGGTGAGGAAGGACGTTCGCACTATGCCATCACTAGGAGGGTGAGAAAGGACATTTGTTCATTGCCATCACCAGGAGGGTGAAAAAAGATAATGGTACTATGTCGCAATGGGTTGGTGGAAGTGAGTTTGTAAGGTCTTCTCTGCCTTGCTGTGGGAGCCAAAGAAGAGTCACTTGTGTTTAGTTCAATACTTGGAGAAGGAGTCTCCAAGGAGTGGATGTAGGTCTAATTGGACTGAACTACTATAAAATTTGGTGTTCTTCTGTTCCTTTATTTTTATTGCAATTTTATTTTATGCAATTTATTTTTCTTTGGTTGAAAAGTATTTTGTGAATATCTATTTCTATAAGTAACTGAATACTTACAGTATCATTATGTAAAAATTTATTAAAAAAGTTTTTTTAAAATCTAAGAGAATTTTTTAAATTTCTAATTCACACCCCCTTAATTAGCCTTGGGACAGTTCTACTAGGTCTAATAACCTGCATAAACTTACAAGTGGTTTCATATTCTATTTTAAAAATTAGGGTTTACACAACCTTTTGAAAAAGTGATCATAACTACTTTTGGAAATCAAAACATACCTGAAGGATATTTGATCACTAGACCACCATTATTTGATAACATCCCTTTTAATTTTTGGAAAACTCGCATGTCTACGTTTTTGCAATCACTTGACTATCACATGTGAATTTTAATACAGGAAGGTTACACTAGACACACTAGACTTATTGATGAAATTAGGATTGAAACATTGTTTACTGATTGGACTTTAGAAGAAAAAGACTTAGCTCAATTAAATGTAAAATATTTAAATAGTTTTTTTTATGCTTTGAAATCTGAGGACTACAAGTGTGTTTCAACTTGTAAAATTATGAAAGAAATTTGAGATAGACTTTCCATAATGTATGAAGGAACTAACGAGGTGAAATAATCCAGATTGAACATTTTATTACATGACTATAAACTTTTTACAAGAAACCAAATGTGTCAATCTCTGACATGTATAAATATTTTACTTAGATAGTTATCTTATTGCATGCTTTAGGTAGTGAACTAACAAATTATAAAAAAGATATTAAAATCTTACATTATTTACCTATTGCTTATGATGCAAAGATAACTCCCATAACTAAGTCAATAGATTTAAATGTATATTCTATTGACAATCTGCTTGGATCACTGATTGCTTATGATCAAGGAGTGACTCAAAGTCAGATTGATGCAGGTGATAAGTGGATGGAGAATAATATCTCCTTAAAAGTGGATGATTCAGAAAGTGATCAATCACTACTAGAGGATGAAGAAGATATTGCACTATTGATGAGGCAATTCAAAAGTTTTCTAAGAAGAAAGCAACAGGAATTTATGGAACAAAGGTAAATTCAATAGGAATGCAAAAGCTTCAAATGATGTCATATGTTATGAATGCATGAAGCATGAACATATTAAGACCATCTACCCTAATCTCAAAGCTAATCCTAGCAAGGAAAAAGTTGAGGAGAAACCCAATGTTAGGAAGGGCAAGAAAAGATTACAGAGGGCTTTCTGGGCTGACTCAGCTTCAGATTCCTCATAAATAGAAGTAGAAGAGAAAGTCACAAACTTATTCTTATTGATAGACAAACTTGATCACTTGGATCAAGAGGAGGTATGTAACTTATCCTATGATGAATTATTTTAGTTTATAAGAAAATACATACTGCATATATGAAACTAAAAAAACTGCATACTAAACTGAACATAAAATATTTGAATTTACAAAAAGAGCATGAAATCCTTAGGAACGATAATGCAAACATAGATAACAACCACATGGCTTTATTGGATAAATTTGATGATTTGACCAAAAAACATGAAATATTGAAATCATATCATATTGAACTTGAAAATGATTTTAAAGTGTTTATGGATGAATTAGATTAAAGAGAACATGAGTTGAAAATTGATAATTTAATTTAAGAAAATGCAAACTCATAACTTGTAGAAAAATTGAATACCATTAAGGTAGGTAAGACACCTCGCACACTTGAATAATTTTATAATCCTGATCAATAGTAAATAATTTCAAAATCAAGAAAAAGATATTATAACTCACATAGATTGGAAAATCCTTATTCTAGTGTTAAATTATTTTTATGTGAAATGATATGACAAATATCCCACACTTGCATAATTCATAGTAAAATTCATCTAGTGTGGAGTCCTAAGATGCATAAAACACAGCATATCAAACATGCATATAGATTATCATTGTGAAGAGGAAACCCCAAATATATTTGGGTTCCCAAGTCTAATGTTTGATAATTTTATAGAAATGCTCTCATACAAGCCCATGTGAGAGAAATTGGTATTTGGATAGTGGATGTTCGAAATATATGACAAGAAATATAACTCAATTCATTTCGCTGGAAGTTAGGAATGGAAACAAAGTGAAACTAGAAGACAATACCACTAGGAGAGTTGTAAGTACAGGTATGATTGGAAATAAGAATAATTTTTTCATTGAGAACGTATTATTGGTTGAAGCCTTAAAACATAACTTATTAAGTATTAGTCAAATTTATGATAAAGGGTTTTAACATTAAAGTTTTATTTACAAGTTGCATTATAAGGTAAAATAGAATTGATGTGTTACATGAAAATAAGGTAAATAATATTTACATACTTGATTTAAATTTTGTTAAACCTTCAGATGCTTTTTATCTCAAAACTATCATTGATGAATCATGGTTATGGTTTAAAAGAATTTCATGTAAGCATAAAAGATCTTTGGAAGATTACCTAGAATGATTGGGTTAGAGGAATATCCAAATTAGACTTCACTAAGTATCACATGTGTGATGCATGTCAATTAGAAAAATATGTTAAATTTTCCTTTCACTCAATTAAGGAACTTAGAGCTGGGAAATTATTAGAAGTCCTACACATGGATCGTTTTGGATCGATTAGCACTGTAAGTCTAGGAGGAAAAGCTATTGGGTATGTAATTATTGCTGATTATTCAATATTTACTTGGATTAGATTCTTATCACATAATAATGACTCATTTAATGAATTCAATTTTTTTTTTACTTGGATACATAAGAAGCTAGGTTGTGAAATCCTTACAATTCAAAGTGATCATGAAGAAGAGTTTGTAAATAAAAAAATTGAAGATATTTGTAAAGTGCAAGGAATTGATCACAACTTTTTTAGCACCTAAAACCCCTAAGCAGAATGAGGTAAATGAAAAAAAAATATAACTTTGATAGAAGCAGCTAGAGCTATATTGGCAGAATATTCACTTCAGAAATATTTTTGGGCTGAAGTGGTTAGTACGGCTTGTTATGTTTAGAATAGGGTCAACATTTGATCTAAGTTAAACAAGACACTCTATGAACTTTTTAAGAGGAGTAACTTGTCATATTTATATATTTTTAGATGTAAGATGTTCATTCAAAATAATGGTAAAACTCTTTTAGGAAAATTTGATCCTAAATATAATAAGGGAATTTTTTTAGGATATTCTAGTGTTGGCAATTCCTATAGAGTTTTAACAGAAGGACTTTGGTAATTGAGGAGACCACACATGTAGTTTTTGATGAATCTGATAATTCTGAAGAGTCAAGGTTGGAAGAAGAATATATTGAAGAGATCTCCCAAGAAATTGAAAGATTAAATCTTTAAGAGAATGTTGGAATAGAAAAGTCATTGCCTAGGGAATTGAAATATCCTAAGAGTCGACCTAAAGAATTGATTTTAGGAGACCTAAGTGAAGGGGTTAGGACTAGGCATGGACTTAGCAAAGAAGTGAACCACTCATCCTTTATTTCATTGATTGAACCCACTAATATAAATCAAGCACTTTCAAATTAATTTGGAATTTTGGCTATGCAAGAAGAATTGAATCAATTTGTTAGAAATGATGTTTGGAAATTTATTAAAAGGCCTAAAGATCAAAATGTTGTTGGAACTAAGTGGGTGTTCAAAATTAAATTGAGTGATTCAGGTGTAGTGGTTAGAAATAAGGCAAGATTGGTGATAAAGGGGTACAATCAAATAGAAGGATTTAATTTTAAAGAAACTTTTGCCCTTATAGCTAAACTTGAAGCTATAAGGGTGTTAATAGCCTTTGCCTATTTTAAAGGGTTTAAATTATTTCATGTAGATGTTAAGAGTGCCTTTCTTAATGGGGTAATATAAGCGGATGATTATGTTGAGCAACCTCAAGATTTTGAAAATTCAAAATTCCCTAATCATGTATTTAAATTAAAAAAGATATTGTATGGACTAAAATAGGCATGTAGGGCTTGGTATGAGAGGCTAAGCACATTCCTACTAGAAAGATTATTTGTTAAAGGAAATGTGGACACCACTCTATTCTTAAAAAAGGTAGGAGATGACATACTAATTATTCAAATATATGATGATAATATCTTATTTGGATCCACGAATAAAAATCTTTTTGATGATTTTTTTAAAATAATGAGTAGTGAATTTAAAATAAGTTTCATGAGAGATTTGAGTTACTTTCTTGGTGTTAGAATTAAAAAAAAAAAGAGGATGGAATATTTCTTAGTCAGTCAAAGTATATTAAGGACATCCGAAATAAATATGAAATGAATAAAGCTAAATAAATGAGTACACCAATGCATTCCTCAGTGCAGTTAGATATGGTCTCTAAGGGAAAATCTGTTGATCAAAGAAAATTTTGATGAATAATTGGATCATTACTTTACTAATTACTAGTAGACTATATATCATGTTTAGTATTTATTTGTGTCCTAAATTTTTAACTGATTTAAAGGAATGACATTTAACTATTGTTAAGATAATGCCGAGAAATCTTTTGGGAACTCAAAACTTTAGGATTTGGTATCCTAAGCATAACTCTTAATTTAAAATTATTGGATATTTTTATTCATATTTTATAGGATATAGAGTTGATCATACAAGTATTTATGGAACTTATCAATTCATAGGAAACTCTTTAGTTTCTTAGTCTAGCAGAAAATAGAATTCAGTAGCCCTTCTACTACAGAAGTAGAATACATTGCCTTAGGTAGTTGTGTGGCACATGTTCTTTGGTTAAAATAATAACTTATTAATTTAAAATTTTCTATTAGTATTATTCTATTTTTTATGATAATAAAAGTGTTATGCATTTTAAAGAATTCTATTCAATATTCTAGAACCAAGCATATAAATATAAGACATCACTTAATTAGAGACCATGTTACTAAAGGAGAAATTGAGCTACATCATATAGCTAATAAGAATCAACTTGTAGATATTTTCATAAAACCATTGACTTTTGAAATGTTTAGCACCTTAAGAACAAGATTAGGTGTGATTGATATTCATGCTTAAAAATTATGATTCTGCAAATTGGATGTGTAATAAATTTAATGTATGTTGATATGTTTGGTTTGTTTCTTTGTTTAATTTTTATTTTCATTGTTGCATGTCATGGATCTTGGATGATTTATTTTTGGAAGAGAGTTTTGTTTATCATGTCTTGAGTTACTTTCTCATTCATACTATATGAACCACATTCATATTGTATGAAATATATATACTACAATATAATTTTCATGAGTTAAACAGATGAAAATGAGATTTTTGTAAGCATATCATACTATACAATGACATTATCGTATTGAACAATCCATTGTTTTTCATATGTATGAGTGGGGACTAGTTTTTCCAATGATAGTTATTTTCATAGTTCATATACGAAATCACATTTCATTCGTACGATCCTATTGTCAGTTTATGTGTGGACAATCCTAATTGCCAGGTACAATCATTATTATTCTGATCATCCCAAATAAACACATATTCGTCTATACAAACATTTTGTTCAAAAAGTCATACGTTACGACTCCCCGGGAATGGCATTTTATGAAAAGTCTTTTCATTTTGATCAATTTCCATTTGAATGTACGAATGGATTTTGTCCTGTATGAATGAAAAAGTTGTACATAAGAACCTTGATTCGTACTGTATGATAGTGTGGTTTTATTTAAATTGAAAAGATTTTGTTGAGTTTTCTTCACCAGTCACTTTCAATCTCAAATTTTCTTGTGTCTAAAACTCTCTGAAAGGTAAGCAATAACATGCGGGCTCGACTTTCCAGAGGATCATCCTCTCATTCTAAAGAACTAGATGATAATTTTATGTCCAAGGGAAATGAAGATGCTTATTTTCTCTTCTTTGTGACGAAGATAACTCCATCTCGTCTCCTGATCCAAAGACATATTAATGTTACAATATAGATTTTAAAACTATATTTTTATATCATGTGAGTTTTTGATGATGCCAAAATATTATTGTGTTAATTACTATTTGTCCTAACATACGTTGGATATATTTTCTTTGTGTTGTTTATATGTACTAACATTTCAGAGAAATTATACTTCAGTCTGCTGAAGACTTCAAGACGTATTAGATTAGGGTTTCTTATAATGAAGTCTGTACTTTTCTATTTTCTTAAGTCTAAGAGAGTGTGATTGTAATTGGGTAATCGTGCACACACACAATGGGGTAGGGAGTCAAAACTTAATCTTTTAAAACTAATCATATTATACAATTTTCAAATCGTAATATATGATTTTCAAATCGGACTGGATGATTTTCCATAATAGATCCTCCAGAATGGAGTTTGTCAAGTAATGCCTTTAGAAATTATTTGAACTATTCATACTATATGAAGTTTATTTAATACATATGACATCCAGAGTATGAATTTGATGTATACCAATTTATCTCATTCAGACACATAAATTTTTTAATTTGTTTATATTGTATAAAATTTGATTCATACAGACGACGTCCAGTGTACAAAATGAGATCATCCATATTTGTTCCAAACAATCTCTTCTGTCTGTGAATCGATTGTACTATATGATTTTAGGTTTATACAAATGACATCCAGAATATGAAATGAGTTCGTCCATGTTCATACCATATAAAGCATGATTTGTTTAAACTATTCATACTGTATGATATTGGGATCATATAAATGATTCATTGTGTATTGAACAAGTTTGTACAAAATCATACCTGATGAATGTGTTCAGTTTTGAACTGTTCATACATTACAATGTCACTTCGTATGTATGACTTATAAAGCATGAAATCAGGTTTGTACATGATCGCACATGGCTTTTTGAACAACTCATACATACAAAGTATGATCGTACTTTATGATCCAATTACATTCAACTTAAATTTTCAAATTTATTAATAGTTTTTCTTGTCTTTCATATATACGTTTTTTAAAAACTGACACCTAATATGCTTGATGCAAATTTTATCTTGGGAGTGAAAAAGAGAGTGTTTTGGGAGAGTATTTGAGAGTGAAGTTTGAGAAATCTTACAAGTAAAAATTATGAAGGATTCACAAGGTTTCCCAAAGGTGAGGATTTATTTGTATGTTCTTCATATCTCTGCCCTTCTTCTTTGAATACTCTTGAGAGAATATCATTGAAGTAGATTTAATTCTCTACCATCACCAGGAGGGTGAGAAAGGACTTTGGTTTTCTACCATCAATTGGAGAGTGAGAAAGGACGTTGGTACTCTACCATCACCAAGAGGGTAAGAAAGGACATTGGTACTCTACCATCACCAGGAGGATGAGAAAGGATGTTGGTACTATACCGTCACCAGGTGGGTGAGAAAGGATGTTGGTACTCTATCATCACTAAGAGGAAGAGAAAGAAAGTCGGTACTCTACTACATCAGGGTTGGTGGAAGAGAGGTTGTTGTAAGGGGTTCTCCGCCTTATCGTAGGAGCAAAAGGAGAGTCCCTTTGATATAGTGCAATACCTAAAGGAGTCTTCAAGGAGTGGATGTAGGTCTATTTGGACATAACCACTATAAAATTTGGTGTTCTTCTGTCTTTACTTTTTTACTGTATTTTTATTCTTCAGCTTTTTTATTTTTTTTGTAATTGAAAAATATTTTGTGAGAATCTATAATTGTGTAAAATATATTAAATTTGTTTTCTAAATTTCCAAGAGAATTTTTTAAATTACCAATTCACCCCCCTCTTGGTTAGCCTTGAAATAATTGTATTAGGTATAACAAGCTAATCAAACTTTTAGGTGGTATTAGAGCTTAATTTAAAAAATAAGGTTTTGGCAACTTTTTGAAAATGATCATGGCTACTTTTAAAAATTGTAACACTCCTGAAGGATATTTGATTACTAGACCATCATTATTTGATAACATTCCTTTCGACTTTTGGAAAACTCATATGTCTAGTTTTCTACAATCACTTTACTATCTAATGTGGATTTTAGTATATGATGGTTACACTAGACCCGCTAGACTTATTGATGGCATTAGGATTGAAACACAATTTTTTGATTATATAGTAGAAGAAAAAGAACTAGCTCAATTAAATGAAAAAAATGTTTAAACAGTTTCTTCTGTGCCCTGAAATATGAGGACTATACACGTGTTTCAACCTGTAAAATTGGAAAAAAAATTTGGGATAGAGTTTGCATAACGTTTGAAGGAATTAATGATGTGAAATCATTTAGATTGAACATTCTATTACATGACTACAAACTTTTTGCATGAAATTAAATGTATCAATCACTGGCATGTATACTCATTTTGCATAGATAGTCACCTCATTTCATGCTTTAGGTTAGAGAACTAATGAATTCTAAAAAAGTTAATAAAATACTTCATTATTTACCTACTATTTATGATGCAAAGATAACTATCATAATTGAGTCAAAAGACTTAAATTCTTATTATATTGATAATCTAATTGGATCACTGATTGCTTATGAGCAAGGAGTGACAAAAAAAATAGATTGATGCAGGTGAGCAGTAGAAGGAGAAAAATTTTTCATTGAAAGTGGATGACTATAAAAGTGATCAGCCATAGCCTGAGGATGAAGATGATATTTCACTCATGACGAGACAATTTAAATGCTTATTGAGAACAAAGCAAAGGAGATGTTAGTAGTTGAACAAAGGTATGTTTTATAAAAATGCAAAAGTTTTAAATGACATAATTTGTTATGAATGCAAGATGTCTGAATATATTAAGATAGATTGCCCAAATCTCAAAGCTAATTCTACCAAGGAGAAATTTGAGGAGAAAACCATTGTTAGCAAGGGCAAGAAAAGACTATAGAGAGCATTCTGGGCAGACTTAGCTTCAGATTACTCCGAAATAGAATTTGAGAAGGAAGTCACAAACTTGTGTTTAATAATTGAAATACTTGATCAGTTAGATCAAGAGGAGATATGTGATTTATATTACGATGAGTTATATGAAGTTTCTGAGAAAATCCATATTGTATATAAGAAACTAAAAAAAATTGCATGCCAAACTGAATATATAGTACTTAAATTTACAAAAGGAGCATAAATCCTTAGGAGTGATCACACATCTATTTCTAGAAACCACATGAAATTATTAGATGAATTTGATGACTTAAACAAGAAACATGAATTATTGAAAAGATCCTATACTGATCCTGAAAATGAATATAAAGTGTATATAGATGAAATAAATCAAGGAGAATATGAGTTAAGTTCTAAAAATGCTATTTTAGAAAGTGCAAACTCATATCTAAAATTGAAATCTTTTGAGGAAAATAGGACACCCCAACACTTGAATAATTTTCTAATCCTGATCAGAAGCATAAAATTTTAAAACCTAGGAAAAGACAACATAACTCACATAGATTAGTAAATCCTTTTCCTCGAGTTAAATATTTTTCATGTGGAATGATTGGTCATATCTCTCACACTTGTATGATTCATAATAAAACACATGTAGTGTGGAGATCTAAGATACATAAATCACAGTATATTAAGCATGTATCCGGATTATCATTTCTAAGAGGTGAGCGCAAATTCATTTGGGTTCAAAAGTCTAATTTTTGATAATTTTTTAGAGTCACTCTCATACAAGTTCTCGTGATAACATTTGGTATATGGACAATATATGTTCGAACATATGACTAGAGATATAATACAATTCATAATACTGGAAGGCAGGAATGGAGGCAAAGTGACATTTGGATATAATACCACTAGGAATGTGGTAGGTACATATATGATTAGAAATAGGAATAAATTTTAATTAAATATATTATTGGTTGAAGGCTTAAAACATAACTCGTTGAGTATTAGTCAGCTTTGTGATAAAGGTTAGAATGTTAAAATTTTTTCCTACAAATTGCATTATGAGCTAAAATGGAATTGATATGTTGCATGAAAATATGGTAAATAATGTATACATGCTTAATTTAAACTTTGTTAAATCTTCTAATACTTTTTATCTCAAAATAATCACTGATGAATCATAGTTATGTCATAGAAGATTTTTTTCATGCAAGGATGAAAAATCATAGGGAGATTATCCAAAAAGAGTTGGTTAGAGGAATACCCAAACTAAACTTCACTAAGGATCACCTGTGTGTTGCATGTCAATTAGGAAAATAGGTTAAGTTATTATTTCATTCAATTAGAGATCTTAGAACTAGGAAATCATTAAAAATCATTCCCAGGGATTTTTTTTATCTGATTAGCACTGTATGTCTAGGAGATGAAGTTTTTGGGTATGTAATCATTGATGATTTTTTAGGATTCATTTGGGTCAAATTATTATTTCATAAGAGTGAATCATATGAGGAATTTAGAAATTTTTCTACATGGATTCTGAAAAAACTAGGGTGTGAAATTTTATCAATTCAAAGTGATAATGGAGGAGAGTTTGAAAATAAAAAATTTAAAGATTTTTGTAAATAGAAAGAAATTGATCACAATTTTTTGGCACCTAGGACCCCTTAGCAGAATGTGATTATTAAAAGAAAGAAGATAGTTTTGATTGAAGCCACTAAAGCCATGTTGGATGAATATTCACTTCCAAAATATATTTGGATTGAAGTGGATATTACAACTTGTTATGTTCTAAATAGGATGAACATTAAATCCAGGTTGAACAAGACAACCTATGAACTTCTTAAGAGTAGAACACCTAATCTTTCACATTTGTATGCTATTGGATGCAAGGTATTTATTTATAATAATGGAAAAACTCATTTAGTAAAGTTTGATCCTAAATCTGATGAAGGAATTGATTTTGAAGAAATTTTTTCCCTTATAGCCATACTTGAAGCGATAAGGGTATTACTAGTCTTTTCTTATTTTAAAAGTTTTAAATTATTTCAAATAGATATTAAGAGTGCATTTCTTAATGGGGTGATACATGAGGATGTTTATGTTGAGCAATCTCTAGATTTTGAAAATTCAAAAATTCCTAATCATGTATTTAAGTAGAAAAAGGTATTATATGGACTAAAATAGGCACATAGGGCTTGGTATGAGACGTTAGATACTTTCCTATTAAAAAGGTAATTTATTAAAGGAAGTGTTGAAACCATTCTCTTCTTAAAAAGGGTAGGAGATGACATACTCTTTATTAAAATATATATTGATGATATATTATTTGGATCCACCAATAAAAATCTTTGTGATGATTTTTTAAAAATAATGAGTAGTAAATTTGAGATGAGTTTGATGGGAGACTTGAGTTATTTTCTTAGTTTTAGTATTAAATAGAATGAGAATGAAACATTTCTTAACCAATCAAAGTATATTAAGGATATCCTCAAAAAATATAAAATGGATAATGCTAAACTAGTAAGTACACCAATGAGTTTCACAGTGCAATTAGATAAGGCTCTAAGGGAAAATTTATTATCAAAAGAAAGTTAGAGGAATAATTGGAATATTACTTTACTTGACTGCTAGAAGACGAGATATACTATTTAGTGTTTGTTTGTGTATGAGATTTCAAGCTGATCAAAAGGAATCATATTTGAGTGCAGTTAAAAGAATTTCAAGAGATCTTTTGGGAACTCAAAAGTTAGGGATTTGGTATCCTAAGCATAGCTCTTAGTTTGAAATTATTAGATATTCTTATTCAGATTTTATAGGATGCAGGGTTGATAAAAAAGTACTTATAGAATGTATCAATTCATAGGAAACTCTTTAGTTTCTTGGTTTAATAAAAAAAATAAAATTAGTAGCCCTTCCCACTGCTGAAGTAGAATACATTGCCTTAGGTAGTTTTGTGGCACAAGTTCTTTAATTAAAACAATAACTAATTAATTTAGATTTTCTATTGGCACTATCCCATTTTTTTGTGATAATACAAGTGCTATATGCTTTTCAAAAAATCTTGTTCAATATTCTAAAACCAAGCATTTACATATAAGATATCACTTCATTAGAGATCATGTGGCTAAAAGGGAAATTAAATTGCACCATATTACTACTAAGAATCAACTTGCAGATATTTTTACAAAACAACTAGTTTTTAAAATGTTTGTCACCTTAAGAACTAGATTAGGTGTGATTGATCTTAATGCTTAAAATTGAATTTATGCAAATTGGTTTTGTAGTGTATTGATGTGTTTATTTATGTTCTTTGTTTGTTTGTTAATGTTTGGTTATTTTTTAGTTTTTGTTTATTTCATTAGTTATGATCGTTTTTCTTTCGTTAGTATTGTGTTTTTGGTTTTATTTTTCATTGTTGCATGTCATGGATTTTGGGTGATTGGTTTTTGAAAAGAGTTTTTATTTATCATATCTCATGTTAATCGTTTTTCTTTTGTATTGTATGAACTTTTTCATACTGTATGAATTCTATATCATGTACATGGTATTTTCTGAGTTGAGCATATGAGCCTTAAACTTTTAATGCATATCATACTGTACAAAGTCATCATCATATGTACGATAAGTTATTTTTTGTCTATATGATTTGAGATGTTTTCTAAAAGAAATTATTTTTGTCAGATTGTACATACGAAATCATTTTTCATCTATTTGATCATGTTGTCAATTTCTCATGTGGCCAAACCTAACCACCACATACAATAATTATTATTTTTAATGTCCCAGATGAACAGTTGTTTGTCTGTACGATCATATGGTCAAAAAGCCTATACAAAAGGATGCCTCGAGAATAGTAGTTTTTGAAAAGTAATTTCTTTTTGGTTGTTTCCATTTATATGTACAAAACTATCTTTATTCCGTACGATTTTAAAAGCATATGTACGATCTGAATTTTTTACTTTACTATAAATTGATTTCCTTAAATTGAAAGGCATTTTATGGTTTTTATTCACAATCATTTTCAATCCTCAAACCTTCTCGAGTCCAAACTTTAGGAATGTCTAGCAGCCGCAATCATGCATGAATTTCCAAGGGTTCATCTTCTTGTTTGGGTAGGCGCAATGAGAACTTTCTTTCTAAAGACAATGAGGAAGCTTACGAACGTTTTGTTGAAGCCATGATTACTCCCTCTCGTCTTCTAATTCAAGGAGACCTAAACTTCTTAATTATGCCACTTTTTGCCTGAACTCAATTTTCTTTTATCCTTACCTTGATCTATGCCTATCATAAAGAAAACTTTCAAATATTTCTTGTAAACATGAAAGTAAATGATGATCATACTAGGTTGAATTCTTAAGTCTTTAAGTAGAGAGTTCAAATAACTAAGAAAGATTTAGACAACTTTTTCCATCTTAGGACTCAAGGGGTTAGGGCACACACCATGACCTATAGATTGAATTTTGATTGATCCAAAATTAATCAAACTCTTATAGGTATTGTACAAGTAAATAAACTTTCTCATGTGTATACACTTAACCAGAATGCAAGGATTATCTAGTATGTCTTGAGAACTTACATAATACCTAAAGCCGGTGATCACATTAATCTGACTCTTCTTTTGTCCACTATCACATACCTTATTATGACCATTTCTCTTATTAATGAAGCCCAACTAATTATGGATTACATCTATAAACTTTATGAAATTGAAATTCCACACAATAGGAGGAAGAAAAATATGGCCTTAAGATACTTAGTTGCCTACATTTTAGATAAGAAGTACAACTTAATCCATCCTAACCCTCCCACTCAGCTTCCTATTTACTTTACCGATGCTTCATTTTTTTCACTTTTTAATCATGATCAAGGATTTGAGGGAGAAGAATATGAGGGAGAAGTAGGAGCTCCTTCTCCAGCACCTACACATGCACCTGGACCAGATCAAGGTTTTTATAAAAAAAATGGTCCAAAGTTTTGATAGACTGGAAACTCATTTTGATCAAATTAAGACTCATCTAAATCAGCAAGACACAAGGTATAAAAGAAAAAATTGGGTGGATTATAGGACAATTCGACTCGGTCAATATGGAAGTAGCTACGATAAATAGCTACTTTACGATGTTCACCCCTCAGCCACCTCTAGATTAAGGCCCCTCTGGATTCTAGTTGTTACTTTTGTGTTGTATTTATTATTAAGATGTTATACTTGTTGTTGAGATATGTTCTTGTGATTTCATGTGTTGGTTTCTTCATGTTGTGATTCTTTCTTTTCATATATGTTGAATTCATGGTATGTTCAATAAATGTTAATAAAATGATGTTTTCACTTGGATGATTTGACTTCTGTTGAATTCTCTCTTCTTGAATTGTTTAAGTTTTTAGAGACAAATTATTTGTAGTTGATCTCTAGAATGGAATGTTGAATTATTTTGCTCTATAAATTAAATTCCTTGCAAAATTTAATCTCTCAAAATTTTAAATTAAATTATTATTAGATGTAGATTGGAAGATCAATTTCATGTTCTTATAGACAAATATTATTTAGCTATAATTGTTGCAAAATAGATTTCTTATTTTTATTCTATTTCCTTTTCAGTATATTTATTTATTTTTTAATTATTAGATTTTTTTTAAAGATTTATTGATATTGGAAAGATGAAAATTATGAAAAGATGCACAAAGAATGCCAAACTTAAAAGGATGCAATAAATGTGCCAGTAATTTAAAATGATGCGTAATGTTTACCAAAGTCAAAAGAGGCACAAAATTAGCCCAAACTAAAATGATGCATAAAGTGTGATCTAAAAATTAAAAAGATGCGTAATGTCGCCAATTAAAAAATTCATATTATTCTTTCCTTTATCTTTCTATCTCTTATACAAATCCATATAATTGAAAATAATGTTCATTATTGAATTAGAAACTAATTAATCTTTAGTTTATCATTTTCACAATAATTATTTTTATTTGATATGTCTAGAATGAATAGTGAACCTGGTTGACTTCTTTTATCTTAATCGTTCTTTGATTTAAAATTTGAGGTTTTCTTTTTAGCATTTGGACATTAATATTGTACTTATAATTAGTTTAAAATCTTCTTCTTCATATTCTATTTTGATTTATCCATAGAAACTTATCCTTTCAAGAGGTGCTTCCCTTGTTGTTGTTATTAAAGGGGAGTCATTAGTTATTGTTTCATATTATTTGATGTATTATTTAATATTGTTTGATGTATGTGTGTATGATTATTTATTTATTTACGTGATTTTTGTGATGTGTGTATTGTTTTATTGTGTGTGTGTTTGTTGTGGATTTTGTTGTGTAAGTTTTTTTTTAATTAATTTATTGTGCATTTTGTTAACCCAAATTATAATTATTTTGCCATCATTAAAAAGGGAGAGATTATTGCAACTTAGATTTCAAAACTATATTTTTATATCATGTGAGTTTTTGTTGATACCATATATTATTGTGTTGATTACTATTTCTCCTAACATACATTTGATATATTTTCTTTGTGTTATTTGTGTGTACTAACATTTCAGATAAATTATACTCGAGACTGTCAAAGACTTTAAGATAGATTAGATTAGGATTTTTGTAATGAAGTCTGTACTTTTCTATTTTTCTTGAGTCTAAGAGAGTGTGATTATAATTGGGCAACCAAGCACACACACACACACACACACACTGGGAGAGTGCGTCAAAATGTAATCTTTTAAAACTAATCATACTGTACAATATTCAAATTGCACTAGATGATTTTCCATGGTAGTTCCACTAGAATGGAGTTAATCAAGTCATGCCTTGATAAAATTATTTGAACTATTTGTACTGTATGAAGTTTGTTTCATATAGACAATGTCTAGAGTATGAACTGGATGTGTACTAGTTCGTCCCATACGAGCTCAAAATTTTTTTAATCTATTTGTACTCTACAAAATTGGATTCATACAGATGATGTTCAGTGTATGAAATGGGATTATCCACATTTGTACCAAACAATCTCTTAAATTTGTGAATCGATCATTCTATACAATTTTAGGTTTGTATAGATAATGACTAGTGTACAAAATGGGTTCATCCATGTTCATACCATACGAAGCAGGATTTATTTAAATTGTTCATCCTGTATGATATAGGGTTCATATAGATGATTCATAGCGTACGAAATGAGTTTGTACAAAATCTTATTAGATGAACATGTTCGGTTTTGAACTGTTTATACAATATGATGTCAGTTCGTACGTACGATTGATAGATTATGAAATTAGATTCATAAAGGATCATATATGGCTTGTTGAACTACTTGTACGTATGAGCTACGATCATACTATACAATCCAAGTATGTTCAACTTAAATTTTTAAGTTTTTTGAATTGTGTTTCTTATCTTTCATATATAAGTGTCCTAAAAAGCTGACACTTAATATGCTTGCTGTGAATTTTATCTTGGGAGTGAAAAAGAGAGTGTTTTGGGAGTGTTTGGGAGTGAAATTTGAGAGATCTAACAAGTGAAAATTGTGAAGGGTTTACAAGGTTGCCCAAAGGTAAGGATTTTCTTATATGTTCTTCATATCTCTACCCTTCTTCTTTGAAGACTCTCAGGAGAAGATCTTTAAAGTAGATCCAGTTCTCTGCCATCACCATGAGGGTGAGAATGGACATTGGTTCTTTACCATAATAGTAGGGTGAGAAAGGACGTCGGTACTCTACTATCACAAGGAGAGTGAACAAGGACATTAGTACTCTATCATCACTACTAAGGTGAGAAAGGATGTTGGTACTTTGTCGTCAGCAGGAGAGTGAGGAAAGACATTGGTATTCTGCCATCACCAGAAGGGTGAGAAAGGATGTTGGTACTCTGCCGCACCAGAGTTGGTGGAAGAGAGGTTGTTGTAAGTACTTCTCCGCCTTGCCATGGGAGCAAAAGTAGAGTAACTTTGATATAGTGCAATACCTGAAAAATGACTATTCAAGGAGTGGACGTAGGTTTAGTTGGACCGAACAATTATAAAATTTGGTGTTCTTCTGTCTTTACTTTTTTATTGCATTTTT
Organism: Dendrobium catenatum; assembly: GCF_001605985.2. Classification (NCBI taxonomy): domain Eukaryota; kingdom Viridiplantae; phylum Streptophyta; class Magnoliopsida; order Asparagales; family Orchidaceae; genus Dendrobium; species Dendrobium catenatum. The sequence continues at coordinate 1,585,961 of NW_021318604.1, read as the reverse complement.
TATTTTTTTGTGGTTGAAAAATCTTTTGTGAGAATCTATCATTATGCAAAATATATTAAATTGGTTTTCTAAATTTCTAATAGAATTGTTTAAATTACCATTTTACCTCCCCCTCTTGGTTGGCCTTAGGATAATTGTATTAGGTCTAACAACCTAATTGAACTTTTAATTAACTTTTCAGTAAAGCCACTTTTTTATTCGACTCAATTCTCTTTCATTCTTACTTTGATTTATGCTTATCATCACGACATATTGTACTATTTCCTTGCAAACCTGAGAATGGATAAAATCTTACTAGGATGTCTTCATATATTTTTAAACAGCGAGTAGAGATTACCAAGGTAGATTTAGGCACCTTACTATGCCTTAGAACTGATGGGATTAGGGAAAACACAATGACTTATAGGTCTTATTTTGTCTAGTATATAATTAATCAAACCTTTAGAGGTATTGCTTCAGTTAATCACCTATCTTATGTGTACTCCCTAAACAAAAATGCTTTGATCATCCAACATTTATTAAGGATTTTTATTATACTTCAAGCTAGTGATCGTACCAACCTAACCCCCTTATTTTTTACATTTACATATCATATTAAGACAAATAGTCCTATAGATGAAGCCCAATGGATTATGGACTACATCTATACACTTATTGATATTAGATGTCCTAATAAAAAGGGGAAGAAAAATGTGGCTTAAGGACACCTGGTCACCTATATTCTAGAAAAGAAGTATAATTTGATTCATCCCGAACCACCTACTGAGCTTCCAATCTACTTCATAGATGCTTCATTATGTTCTCTTTTTAACCGAGATAAAGGGGATGAGGGAGAAGAATCTGATGAAGAAGGAGGACCAACACTTGCTCCTGCACCTGCACCTGCACCTACTCCTGGACATGATCAACATTTCTGTCAAGAAATGATCCAGAGATTTAATAGACTTGAAACTCATTTTGATTAACGGTTTGATCAAATTTAGACTTACTTAAACCAGCAAGACACAAGATATAATAAAGACATGGGGTGGATCAGAGGACAATTTGACTCAGTCAACACTCAAGTAGCTTCCATCAAAAGCTACTTTACGATGTTTACACATTCTCAGCCACCTCTAGTTCAGGGTCCCATGGGATATTAGTTGTTATTTTGTATTATACATGATGTTTGTGTTGTTTCTTTCTTTAATCTTCTGATGGCTTAGTTTTTATCATGTATTAGCCGTATTTGATTTTTGTGTTTAATGAAATATTTTTCTTTAATCTTCTTGAATTATTCAAGTTTTTATAGACTAATCAATTGTAGTCGATCTATGGAGTGAAATTTTAAAAAACTTTGCTCTACAAATTAATTTCTTTGCAAAATTTATTTTCTCAATATTTTTTAAAAATTAAATTATGATTATATGTAGATTAGAAGATCATCTTCATGTTCATATTGACAAATATTATTTAACTATAAATTTTGTAAAAGAGATTTCTTATTTTTATTTTATTTCTTATTTAATGTGTTTATTTTTTGTTAATTATCTGATTTTGTCTAAAGATTTATTGATAATGGAAAGACAAAACATGTAAAAAGATGCACAAAGTGTGTTAGACTTAAAAAGATGCACAAAATGTTCTAAAAGTTTTAAAAAAATGTGTAATATTTTCCAAGAATGAAAAGAGGCATAATAAAATTAGCCCAAACTAAAAAGATACACAAAGCGTGCTAAAAATTGAAAAGATGCATAATGTTGCCAATTAAATGTTTCATACAGTTCTTTCTTTTATCTTTCTATTTCTTACACAAATCCATTTAATGAAAAATAATCTCCTCTGTTGAATTAGAAATCGATTAATCTTTATTTCATCATTTTTGTAATAATTATTTTTATTTGATATGTCTAGAATGAACAGTGAACCTGGTTGATTTTTTTATCTTAATTATTCTTTGATTTAAAATATGAGACTTTTCTTTTTTGCATTAGGATGTTAATATTGTCTTTACAAATAGTTTAAAATCTTCTTCATCATCATTTATTAGATTTGTCAATATAAATTTCTTTTTTTATGAGGTATTTCCTTTTTTGCTATTGTCAAAAGGGAGAGTCATTATTTATTATTTGTTTATTTGTTTATTTTTTATTTAATTATGTTTTATTGTTGTGTTTGGTATTTATGTTTTATTTTTCAATTTGTTTTTGTTTTGATTTTGATTGAAATCTCTTATTTTTAAGTAGAGCATTCATTGAGGGGAAGCTTAGGATAAAAATAACCTTTAAATTTAAATCAAACAATAATTATTTTTCCATAAAAAAAAGGGGAGATTATTGCAACTTAGAATTCAAGATTGAGTATGATATAATGTGATTTTTTAAATATAACAAAATTTTATTGTTATTATTACGATTCTCCTAACATACATTGAATATATTTTATTTTATTATTTATGTGTACTAACATTTCAGAAAAATTATACTCCAAACTGCTGAAGACTTTGAGGTAAAGTAGATTATGGTTTCATGTAATCAATTCTATTAATTTTCTTTTTCTTTAGTCTTAGAGAGTGTGATTGTAATTGGGTAAGCATGCACATACACATTGAAAGAGTGAGTCAAAACTTAAAATCTTAAAACTAATCGTCCTGTACGTTTTGTAATCATACTGGATGATTTGTCATAGTATTTCCTCCAAAACAAAGTTAATCAAATCATGTCTGAACTCAATTGTTTTTATATTGTTCATATTATATAATGTTAATTCGTACAAACAACTTATAGAGTATGAAATAGGTGCATACCAGTTCATCCCAAATGACCTCATCATTTTTCAAAGCTATCGTAATATATAATTTGAGTTCGTATAGATGACTCACTGAGTACAAAGTCGGGCCATCCACGTTCATAACAAGTAAAACATGATTTGTATTAATTATTCATACTATATGATGTTAGTTCATATAGATGACTGACAGAGTATGAAATGAGGTTCATACATGATCGTGCAGGATGGATTAGTTCAATTTTAAACTATTCATATAGTATAATATCAGTTCGTGCAGATGACTGACAGAGTATGAAATAAGGTTCATACTGAATCGTATATGATTTGAACTATTTGTACAGATGATCAACAATCATATTATACGATCTGAGTATATTTCACTTGTAATTTTTTTATTTGTTTTCTGGACTGTTTTTCTTATCTTTTGTATATAAGGGTCCTAAAAATTAATACAAAAGATGATTTACTACGAATTTTCTCTTAAGAGTGAAAAGGAGTGTGCTTTGGGAGAGTGTTTGGAAGTGGAGTGTGAGAGATCTTACAAGTGGAAATTGTGAGGGGTTTACAAGGTTGATCAAAGGTGAGGATCTCTTTAGACGTTCTTCAAAACTCTGCCCTACTTCTTTGAAGACTATTAAAAGAAGATCTATAGAGTAGATGTAGTACTCCTCCATCACCAGGAAAGTGAGAAAGGATGTTGGTACTCTGCCACACCAGGAGGGTGAAAAAGAATGATTGTACTCTGCGTTCACCAGGAGGGTAAGAAAAGATATTGGTACTTCTCCATCACCAGGAGGGTGAAAATAGATGTTGGCACTCTACCGCATCGAGTTGGTGGAAGAGAGTTTGTAAGGGCTTCTCCACCTTATTGTGGGAATAAAAGAGAGTCACTTGTGTTTAGTGCAATACCTGGAGAAGGAGTCTCCTAGTAGTGGACGTAGGTCTAGTTGGACCAAACCACTATAAAATTTGGTGTTCTTCTATTCCTCTATTTTTACTACATTTCTATCTTCTATAATTTATTTTACTATGGTTGAAAATATTTTGTGAAAATCTATTTCTATAAGTAAATGCATGTTCACTGGATTATTATGTAAAAATGGATTAAAAATATTTTCTAAAATCCAAGAGAATTTTTAAATTACTAATTCACCCCCCTCTTTATTAGCCTTGGGACATTTCTACTAGATCAAACAACCTACACAAACTTACAAGTTTCATATAGGATAAAGTTCTACATAGTGGGAGCAATCACTTGAACATATAGGGGCCACCTCTAGAATCTAAGTTATACGGTGAATGATTAAAGGATAAGGATACTAATGATGATTCCAATTACTTATGTGAGAGAGATTGCAAAGCACCTTAAATAAAAAGAAGCTAAAATTTTAAACATTATTGTGCCTTTTAGTGTAATGATTAATATTTCATTAAGAAATTCCGTGGTTAAGCATCTCGTGCTGGAGAAATCCTAGGATGGTTGACCTCATGTGAAGTTACATTCATAAGAAAAATTTTGAGACTATTAGGTCAAATTGAATAATATATCGATAGTTAAGATTTTGGGTTGTTACAAGTAATGTTATGATTATCTTGACTAAGGACTCCACCTATGTCACTCTTAAAGGAATCATTAGATACTTCAACTGGTTTGGAAATGTAAGGCAACTCAAGGATAGTTGAAGAGATCATGGGGAATTTAATATGGTCTAAAGGTTTTATTACATTAATTTTCTATATAAAATTACTCTTCTTAAGGATAGTTGTGATTAATAAAATTAAGGTGCCAAAATCTTTGATAACCTCCTATTAAATGTGTCCACCAAGAGTTTAACACTTAATGTTTTGTTAATTAGGCTTTGAGAGGCTTTCAAAATGTGTTAGGGATGATGTGTAAGCCCTAGGAAGATTTAGGCTTCATTTGGGACAGCTTTCTTAATACTTTCTAAAGCAAATTTTGAGTACAAAAATTTCTTGATTAAAAATTTTTTGTACTAGAAAGCTATCCCAAATGAAGCCTTAACATGGTGTGAAGTTCAAGTTCCATGAATGTGATGGTTATATGCATGGGGGGTTTAATTCTAGATAATTTTAAACAAGTAGAAATTATGCTTTGAGAGCTTCAATTGGTTAACATTTCAAGAATTCAGAATAGATGTATATAACAGAGTAGTGTCTTAAGAATAATTTTAGGGATTTTTAGCAAATGTTAATGAGTTTTGATGGGTCAAATGAGGGATAAAATTTAATTATATTAGATTTTGTCTAGGTTTGGTCTATAACTTTAGGGTTTTGGATGAAATTTTATGGGAAGGATGCTAAGAAATGGGTATGGAGTTGACTATAGAATAATTTTACATAAAGGTAAATTTTAAGTAAAAAATTCAAAATGGAGTTGCTAGATACCAAAGTATAAAGATTAAAGAGATCACCAAATCTCTTCAAGTGAGGGCCACCAGCCACCAAGCCTCCTCTACATGAATGGAATGCCTATTTCTATAAGAATAATAAACATTTCTTTTTCATTCTATAGTGCTTAAATAGTTACAACATTGTATTGAAATGAACATAAAGGAGGGAAAAAATAGAGAATGAGGGGTTGTACACTCAAGTGTACAAAATATAGTATAACTATCCATAGCTACCCTTCTATCTAGCCTTGGTTATACATCTAAGCATAGTCCCATATTTAATTTATTTTATTCATTTGATTAAATACATACACAAAATTATTCCATCCAATATCAATTGACTTAGGCCTCAAAGAGCTCTTCTTTAAAAAGTTCAAGTTAGAATAATCCCCACAAGTTAAGGTGCTAGTTTCTCTAAGTCAATTCTAGTAAGCTAAATATTCTTTATTGGTGGTTTATCCTTCTACCTTATAAGAAACTTGTTCTCTCTTTCTAGATTTTGTAAGACTTTTTTTCTAATGATCCAATATTTCTCAAAGAAAAAAAGATTGGATAGGCACCTACAAGTGATGATTTTGTCTTCCAACAAAAGAATAATCATGCACATTTGAAGGTTAACAAAATCCTTTATATAATATCACCTCATCTAAATTATGTATAAGGCTAATAGATGTGTCTTTTGGTAATTCAAAAACATATGCATTTGTGCCAATTTTTCTAATATTATCAAGTGGCCAACAAGCATTAACTTGTAATTTTCTAAATTTTGTTGAGGGATATGTCTTAAGATGAATTTTAATCAACATAAGATCTCCAATATTGTATTTCATAAATATATTTTTTATAATTTATTGCATTAGTATATTTAATATTAGTTGTTTCTAATTTTTATCTAATATTATCATGAAAGCTTTAAAAGTCTTTTGCAATAGTGAATGTTGTATAAAAAATGAATGTGATGGCATGCTACCATGATCTAGTGGTTTCATTGGGTTGTTGCCTTAGACTATTTCGAAGTGAGTTTTATTGATTGATCATGAAATATTACAATTGTATGAAAACTCTACTATAGGTAGGTGTGAACTGCTATTACCTAAGATTTTGCTTTCCAAATTTCTAAGAGTGGAATGTTAATGAAAATAAAACATTGCACAAATTAACTATGATAATATTTTATAGGCATATGATATAAATTTAACCTCTTGATAAACAAATGGAAGAAGAAAGTTAATAAAGCATATCTCCTTAAGGAAAATAATATCCTTTCTATATGTGAAATATCATTGAATTTTAAGCTAGGTAGAAAGTGAAATATTTGGAAAAATAATATAAAAAGATGATTTTCCATGATGTTCCCTAGAGTTTTTAAAAGAGCTACATACAAAGTCCTATGGCAGTTTGGGATTGAGACAGTCTATAAACTATCATTAAATATTTTTTACCCTTTCTTAAATCAATTGTAATAATGTGGGTCCTGATGCTAAATAACCTTACAGACACACACTCGAGAGAAAAATTCTGATTGCTTTAGAATTTTTTGATTTTAATCATATCATTCAGGATAATCCAAAATCATCCTAGATGATCAGTTAAAAATTAAAACTCTAATTACATTAACCAGGTTAAGGCAGCCGCAATTAAGTAATTCATCCTGGCCAATATTATCATCGTTCGAGTTGATAAGCTCAAATCAGAAAGAATCAGTCGCCAGATCTGTTTAGGCATGTTTTATTTTTGGACATTATCCAGGATATCATCCTGGACAATGTAGTGCAATTATACCTGAATTAGTTTGGTAATTAAGAAAAGTAATTAAGGTTTGATTGCATGATTATATCATCTGTGATGATTTCAGGATTATTCGGGATGATGAGTTAAACAAACCTTAGTTTCTTCCTGGACAACCAGAATGATATTCTGGATAATGGGTATTATTTTGCACTAATCATCAAGGATGATCCCAAATCATGCTGGATGATCAATTATTTTTCCATCATCCAGACATGCAAATAGGGCTATGTTTTATATAATATTTAAGGTTTTGAACCAATTATCCGGGCCGATCCTGGAATCATCCAAGATGATCAATTTACTTTTTTATCATCCAGAAATGCATTCAAGGCAATGTTCTGGATGATACTAAAAAAAATGAACTAATCATATAGGATGATCTTAATATCATCCGGAGAGAGAGAGAGGATCTTATGAGGGGATGTTTGTGAGGGGTTTCATAAAGGTTGCTCTAAGAAAGAATTTGAGTCGTCTTCTCTGGTCATCATCCCCTAGTTCCTTGGAGGTTTGAGAGAGGTCTACTTCAGCAATGCATCAAGGTTCTTTGCCTATTTTAGGATGAAACAAAAGGAGTTGGGTCTCTTCCTGCTTCAAGAGGAAGAGAAAGGAGTTGGGTCCTCTGCCTTCTTCAGGAGGAAGCAAAAGGAGTTGGGTTCTCTGTCTGCTTTAAGAGGAAACAAAAGGAGTCGGGTTCTCTACCTTATTGGGGTTAGTGAGAAGGAGGTTTATACAGGCTTCTCCACCATGTTGTGGGAGAAAAAGGAGAGCCACTAAGTTTAGTGCAATACCCAGAGGAGAGGCTCTGGGGAGTGGACGTAGGTTAAGTTGATAGAATCACTATCAATTTATGTGTGTTCTTTCTTACTATTTCTCCTCATTTAATTTCCACACTTCTTTTTTTCTTTAGTGAATTTTGGCTTGGTTTAAGATTGTCTTTTTGATTGAAAAAAAATTAAATACGATTTCACCCCCCCTCTTGGTTAGTTTTGGACTAGTTCACAAGGGCTTAACATCCCTAACGAACTTTTTAGTGGTATCAAAGCAGAATTCATAAAATTAAGTTTTTGAAAACTTTTGAATTTTGATCAATGGCTAACTTTGGTAATTGTAATATTGTAAAATGGTATTTTATTACCCAACCACTTTTGTTTGATAATATACCTTTTAATTTTTGGAAAACTCACATGTCTACTTTTTTACAATCGATTGACTATCGCATATGGATGCTTGTTAAGGATGGATATTCACCTCCATCTCATGAAATTAATGAAATTAAAACTAAACTTCTCTTTTATTAATGGACTTTTGATGATAGGGATTTAGCACAACTTAATGTAAAATGTTTGAAGTATTTTTTCTGTGCTTTGAAATCTAAAGATTACATGCGTATTTCATCTTGTGTTACTGGTAAATAAATTTGGGATAGATTGTGTATTACTTATGAAGGAACAAATGAAGTTAAGTAATCTAGGTTAAATATTTTATTACATGACTACGAACGTTTTTGTATGAAACCTACTGAATTCAATTCTAACATGTATACTAGGTTTACTCAAATTGTCACCTCATTGCATGCCTTAGGAAGAGAGCTAACTAACTATAAAAGAGTCAATAAAATTTTATGATCCTTGCCTTCTTCCTTTGATGCTAATATTACTTCAATTTCTAAATTTAAGGATTTGAATACCTATTCTGTTGATAACTTACTTGGATCACTCATTTCTTATGAGCAAGTGGTGAACTAAAGACAATTTGATGCAGGTGAGAAAAAGAAAGATAAAACTATGACGCTGAAGTCCAACGATAAGAACACTAATTCTTTTGGGTTTGAAAGTGATGATGTTGCCTTAATCACTTGATAATTCAAAATCTTTTTAAGGAAGAATCATCAGCACCATTAAAAATGGAATAAAGGTAAGGGTAGCAAAAATTATAAAAGTTCTTTTGATTTGGTTTATTTTGAATGCAGGATGCTGGGACATGTTAAAGCTAATTCTTCTACACTTAAAGCTCACACAAGAAAGGAGAAGGGTGAGGAGAAACCCATGTTCAGGAAGGATTAGAAGAGGTTCCAAAAGGCGTTCTAAGCAGATTCTACATCTGACTCCTCTGAGACTGAAGCTGAAGAGGAGTCAACAAACCTTTGTTTGATGGCGGGCAATCATCTTGGTCAGTCTGACTAAGAAGAGGTATGCAAAATAACATATAGTAAATTACTTGAAATTTTTAAACAAATTCATGCATCATATAGGAAACTTAAGAAATCACATGCTAGTTTGAAATTGTAGTTTTTAAATTTACAAAAAGAGCATGAAGTTTTACTTAAAGATTATGCCCAAATTGATAGCAATCATATGTCATTACTTGTTGAGTTTGATGAGTTAAATAAAAAGCATTATGAGTTGGTCATTGATTATGATTCATTGAAAGCATCCAATATTGCACTTGAAACTGATTTTAAAACATATATTGATGAATCTGAGCATAGGGAGCACTATTTGAGAGTTGATAATGCCATTTTAGAAAGTGTTAACTTGAGGTTTAAAGCTGAATTGAACACACTTGAGAAAAATAGGAATACACCCACACCTTAATAGTTTTCTAAATCCGATACAAAGCTAAAAGTTTTGAAACCTAGGAAGAGACACTATAACCCGAGTAGATTAGTAAATCCTTTTCATGGTGTTAGATGTTTTTCATGTGGCATGTTAGGACAAATTTCACACACTTGAACTGTTCACCATAGTACACATTAGGTGTGGAGACCCAAATTGCATGATTCATAGCATAACACACATACATTACATTCTTCTTTTCATAAGAAGGGACCCAAAGTTGTTTAGGTTCCTAAATCCGACGTTTGATGATTTTATAGGTGTGCTCTCACCAAAGACCTCATGAGAGCATGTGGCACATAGAAAATAGATGCTCATGACATATGACTGGAGATGTTGATCAATTCATTTTGCTGGAGGCCAGGGCTGGAGGCAAGGTCACTCTTAGAGACAACACCACCAGGAAAGTGGTGGGCTCATGTATAATTGGAAACACCAAAAACTTTTGATTAAAAATGTTTTTCTTGTAGATGGACTAAAACAAAACTTGCTATGCATCAATCAGCCACATGATAAGGGGTTCATCATGAAATTTTTGGCAAATATACACATTATTAGATTGAATAATTAGACTATTTTGCAGGGAAAGCAAATCAATAATATTTATATGCTTTATTTAAATAACATTGAATGTGCTACTTATTTTGCTAAAAAACTGTCATTGATAAGTCATAGTTGTGGCACAGGAGATTATGTCATGCCAATATGAAAAACCTTAGAGGAGTAACTCAAAAAGGCCTAATTAGAGGTGTCCCTAAGCTTAAGTTAACCAAAGAGCACCTGTGTAATATTTGCCAACAAGGGAAGCAAGTATAATCCTCTTCTCATTCCATTAAGGACATTAGCACCTCTAGACCTTTAGAAGTCCTTCACATGGTTTTGTTTGGACCCATTAGCACTTCCATCTCAGGGGGGAAAGTCTATGGATTTGTGATTGTCTATGATTACTCGAGGTTCACTTGGATTAAATTTTTGTCACATAAGAGCGAGTCTTTTGATGATTTTAGATCCTTATCCACTTAAATTTAGAAAAAACTAGTTTATAAAATCTTGACCATCCATAGTGATCATGGGGGAGAGTTTGAAAATGAGAGATTTGGAGACTTTTGTAAGGATAAAAGGATTAGCCATAACTTCTCAGCTCCAAGGACCCTTCAATAGAATGGGGTAGCTAAAAGGAAGAATAAGACCTTAGTTGAGGCCACTAGAGCTATGCTTGATGAGTATTCACTTCAAAAATACTTTTGGGTTGAAGCAGTAAATATAACTTGTTATGTGTTAAATTGGGTGAATGTTAGAGTCAAACTAGGTAAGACACCCTATGAGATTCTTAAGGATAGGACACCCAACCTTTCTCACCTCCATGTATTTGGATGTAAGGTTTTCATTCATAACATTGGGAAGGCACACTTAAGAAAATTTGACCCAAAATCTAATAAAGGAGCATTTTTTGGATATTTAAGTGTGAGGAAATCCTTAAGGGTGTTTAATAAAAGGACATTAGTGGTGGAGGAGACTACTCATGTAGTGTTTGATGAATCTGATCATAAGAAGTATAGAGTTAAGGATGAAGGTGAAGTTGGAGAGATTACCCAAGGAGTTAAAAATTTGGAGAAAAGGGTAGAGCCCCAAAACATTAAAGGGTTAGGTGAGCTTACCCAAGGAGTTGAAAATACAAATCTAAAGGAATGGGTAAAACCTACACACACTTTGCCTAGGAATTAGAGATATTCTTTGAGTCATCCTAAAGAATTGATCTTAGGAGATCCTTCTAAAGGTGTTAGAACTAGGCATGGACTTAGGAAGGAAGTGAACCCCTCTACCTTTATTTCAATGACTGAACCTACCAACATAAATCAAGCCTTGTTTGATGAGTTTTGGATCTTAGTCATGCAAGAGGAATTAAATCAATTTATTAGGAATGATGTTTAGGAGCTTGTAGAAAGACTAAAGGGATAATGTGTATTTGGAACCAAATGGGTCTTTAAGAATAAGATTAATAATTTTGGTGTGGTGGTTAGGAAAAAGGCGAGATTGGTGGCTAAGGGGTACAACAAAATAGAAGGGATTGATTTTGAGGAGACCTTTGTCCCGGTAGCTATATTGGAAGCTATTAGAGTGATACTAGCCTTTACCTGTTAGAAGGAATTTAAGCTTTTCCAAATGGACGTAAAGAGTGTCTTTTTAAATGGGGTAATAAAAGAGGTTGTGTTTGTAGAGCAATCCCCAGGTTTTGAGAGTTCCCAATTTCTAAATCGTATTTTCAAATTAAAAAAGGCATTGTATGGATTAAAATATACACTTAGAGCTTGGTACGAGAGGCTTAGCACATTCTTACTTGAGAGGGAGTTCGTTATGGAGACCCCACCCTTTTTCTATGGAAAATAGGAGATTAGTTACTCATTGTTCAGATCTATGTTGATGATATACTATTTGGATCTTCTGATAAAAAGATATGTGATTTTTCTAAAATAACGAGTAAGGAGTTCGAGATGAGTATAATGGAAGAGTTATCTTACTTTTTGGAGTTTAACATAAGATAATAAGATGATGGAACCTTTTTAAATCAATCAAATTACATTAAGAACATCTTAAAGAAATATGAAATGTATAAAGCGAAGCTAACAAATAATGCTATAACTTCTAATGTTCAGTTGGATAAGGACTCAAATGAAAAATTGATTGATCAAAAGAAGTACAGAGGAATAATTGGATCACTACTCTACTTGAGTGTTAGCCGACCTGATATAGTGCTTAGTGTTTTTCTTTGTGCTAAATTTCAAGCTGATCCTAAAGAATCCCACTTGACTATAGTTAAGAGAATTTTTATATATCTTTTAGGGACCCAGAACTTAAGAATCTAGTATCCTAGGCACAACACTTATTTGAGATTATTGAATATTCTTTTTTAGATTTTGTAGGTTGTAAGGTGAATAGAAAGAGCACTTCTAGTACTTGCTAATTTATAGGACAATCCTTAGTCTCCTAGTCTAGTAGTAAACAAAACTCTGTTACACTTTCCTCTGTTGAAGCTGAGTATATTGCCTTAGGAAGTTATGTGGCCCAAGTCCTTTAGTTGAAGCCACAAATTCTAGATTTAGGATTACTTGTAGGCACAATTTCATTCCTTTGTGACAACACCAATGCCATCTGCATCTCTAAGAATCCTATTGAACATTCAAGGAGAAAACACATTAACATAAGGCATCACTTTTTTAGAGACCATGAGACCAAAGGAGACATTGAGTTATACCATGTGACAATTGAGAATCAACTAGCTGACATCTTTACTAAACCACTGGCTTTTAACACTTTCAGCATCTTAATTTTTAGCTCTGATCCTTTGGAGGTGCTTAGTATGTGATGTACCTGAAATTTTAGTACACATAGAAAAAAATATATGTAATAATGACAAGTAAAAGAATCTAGAAAAGTCTATTATTCATTATTATCATCAAAACATAAGCTTAGGCATTATAACAATCTCTCCCTTTTTGATGATGGCAAATATTATTGGTTGAATTATAAGTTAATTTTATTTTTATCCTATGTTATCCCCCTTACAAAGTGATTTCTTTAAAAATAAGGGAGAAATTTATAAAACTTCTTTATTATATTTTTTTTAAAAAATATGAATAAAAATATAATAAATACACATAAGCAGAAAAAAATAAACTTTACTAAAGAGAAAATTAATACATCTAACAACTTTTGTACTCCCCCTTTTGACTTCTCCAAAAAGGAGATTTATTAACTAACACATATAAAATCTGGTAAATCACTATAAAAATAAAATTAAATTTTAAAGAATAAACTACAAAGCACATAACAAAAATAAAAATCAAATAAATAAACAACCACACAAACAAACTTTAATTTACCTCTACCCCAATATCTCTATGTGCTAATATCAATGACATATAGTCTAGTCCTAAGTCAGCTAAATGTGTCATAGTTCAAGTGTTTGGTAAAAACAACACTCAATTGATCATGAAGTAATTCTTGAACTCTTAGCTACATGATCCCTAGAAATTGTAGGATTTTAAATATCCTAATTTTCTCCAACATGAATATGTTTTAACTTTTTCAATTCATTAACTTTTTTCCAAGAGCTTTTATCCAAGTGTAATCATGAAAACATCATAAGTTCAAATTACTCTCTTCCTACACTCACTATATCAATCGGTCCAAATTGATCTATATGAAATATTTTAAGGTGAACTTAATGTTTCATCAAAATAGTATAAATAAAAATCCTTTCTTTCTAGAGTTATGTTTTGATAGGCCCAAATCCATGTACATGAAGTATCTCTAAGTGTACTTATTGTCACTACATTTTCAATTGAATTTGATGTTTACTTTGTATTCTTTCCTACATTTTATGCTTCACAGAGGTCTTTGAAAGATTCTAACTTAGTAATTATTTTAACTAACCATAAATAAGTGATTTTAATAAGTGTTCTAAAGTTAGCATGCAATTATATACCAACCACTCAAAAATCATTTTTCTAACTAGTAATCATCGTTCATTTAAAAATATTTTCAAAATAATTATTATAATTTTCAAAAAACACTTTGAACATAGAAATCATTATTTTTTAATGATCATTTTTTAGAGTAATACGTTTAACCAAAAATAATATTCAAAATTATGACCATCATTTAACACAAATTAATTCATCATTGAAATTCAAATTAGTTTAGTAATTCTTATTTTATATAATTTCTTTCACTTAATATTAACAAACATTTGTGAATATTTAGCAAAAATAAGTTTAATATTAAAATTTTAACACAGTTTAATAATACTTAAAATGTTTCAGATCTCCAGTTTGATGTTACATATACTATCCAGTAATTATCTATTCTCATTAGACCTCTTGTAAGGGCGTACCTACACTTAATCAAACATTAGTTTTGGGAACCCAAGTGAGTTTGGATCCCTCCTTATGCTTCCATGCTTGAATGCTACGCATGCTATAATGTGATGAACTTTTAGGCCTATAAATTAGATGTGATCGAAGGTGTAAAGTTATAAGTCCTATCATTCCATAAGAATATCTCCTAATTCATGGGAATGGGTTCACTAACCTATGCGGGTGATTGTGCCTCTTCCTAGGGATATAGATACATGTTGTGTCCTAGAACATGGTTGTGTATGAGTAGGCCCGTGTTTGCTTAGTTGAAGTTCTCTTATTTTATTTAATAGGTATTCATTTGCACTTTTCTCATCCCCTAATTCAACAAATAACGCATGCTCTTTTTTATTTAGTTTTGATGCAATTGTCTATTGCTTTTTCAATGTTCTCTAACTTAATATGCTCATCTTTCAAGGAATTATGTCACATTGATAATTAAATATATTTCTTATTTAACACATCAAACTCTTCCCATAAATTTAATTTTGGAAATAGAATGCTCATTTATCAAAACATCATGCTTACTTTTCATATCAGTAAATTCCTTTTTCAAATATGCATGTAATTTTTTTTAACTTCCTATATGAATCATGCATTTGTTTGAAAATTGAAAATAACTCATCATAAGACAACTCACATACCTCTTCTTGAACAAAGTTAACAATTGATTCATTTTCTATTAAGCATAAATTTGTTATCTCCTCCTCAAGTTGTTGTTCAGATTAATCTAAGGCTAAGTCTGCTTAGTAGATTTTTTGCATTCTCTGCTTGCTCTTTTTAGAGTTGAACTTTTTTTTTTTCACTATTTTTCTTAGTAGGGTGGTTCTTATGGTTGGTGAAGTAAGATCTTAGATGCCCTAGCTTCCTGCACTCAAGACACACATCATCATAAAGAACTTTGTTAAGTTTACCTATTTACTTTTGCTCACATCATGGTAGTACTTCTATTTTCTTGTTAGACTGCTTTTGAACTACTAAGTCATTAAAGCTATATCATGTTTTTCATTAGATCCAGAGCTATCACTATCTTTGATATTAGCCTTCAGTGTGACAATTTTCTCTTTTATCTTATCACCTACATTCAAAAGACTTTGGCTCATAATTTGCTCAAAAGCAATGAGATGGAAAAGTAGATTATCAAAAGAGTATACACTTAAATCTTCATACTCAAAGATAGCATTTACTTTAACATAAAAAAAATAAAAAAATGCAATATCTTATTAAACCTTTAAAATTTTGATAGTTCTCTACCTAGGTCATTGAATGATGTCAAAATCTTAGTAAATGTACTATACATGTTAGAAGTAGTCTTATTTGGTTTCATGCAAAATAGTGTGTACTCATGCAGTAATAAATTCAAATTAGATTGAATTGCTTCATTTTTTCCTTCATAAGTAACACAAAACCTATCCCATATTTCCATGAGAGTAGTGCAAGTAGAAATATGCATGTAATCCTCAGATTTTAATGCACAAAAAAAGTTTAAACACTTTATATTAAGATTTACATTTCCATTTCATCTATACTCCATTTATTAAAATAGATCTCAATTTTTACACCATTCATAATATGGTAAGGTATAAAATATTATACTTGCATCATATGCCACATATAATTATTAATAGATTGCAAGAAAGTAGATAGAAATTTTTTTAGAAATTAAATGAAATATTATCAAATAATTTTGGATGGGTAATTGAGTAGCCCTATGTAATATTTCTATTATTGAATTGTGCCATGGATATTTTTCTTATCATATTAAACCACTAATTAAGAAAATCTACTCTGATACCAATTGAAAGTTAGATTTGTGGCTGTTAGACCACTTGAACTACAACGACAAACAAAGATGGCGGTGAATTGGTATTTTAAGAATTTTCTTCTTCAAAAAATATATTTTTAAAAAATTTCAAACAAATTCTATCCTTAAGTTCAAAATTAGATATTGAATTGTAGAAGCCAATAATAGGAAAAATCAAATGCTATTTTTTTTTAGTATTTACTTTGCAGAGAAATAAATATGAAAATATTTTCTTCTTTAAATTTTTTAGAATAATGTTTTTATTTTCATGCAAAATTTAAATATGAAACAATCTCATCATACTAAACTTAGATTTACAAGAAAGTAAAATGTAGAAAATATAGGGCAGTAAAAATAATAACAAGTACACAAGAGATTTTTAGTGGTTCAATTAACTTTGACTTATGTCCACTCCTCGGAGTCCTCTTCGAGTATTGCAATAAATCTTTAGTGTATCTCCTTTTTCCCCCACAATAAATGGACAACTATTACAAAATATCTTCTACTATCCCTATGAGGAAGAGTAGTCGAATATCTTTCACAAATGGTGCTGTCACTACAGAAAAATTAGTTATTTGTAGTAGAAAAAAACACCACTAAAAAATCCACTACAAATCTCTTCTCAAATAATATTTTGCATCAAAATTCCAATGGATTACAATCTAATGGTAAAATGTTAATATTTTTCATACTAATCATGCTGTACGACTTACAATCGTAATGTATAATCAATTATAGAGAGAATGAGCTGAAAAACTGATTGAATAATTAGTTTTATGAACTAATCATACTGTATGATCCATATCATATTATATGATTTATTATAATATAAAAACCCTAGGCGCCAGATAAATTAAGATATTTAAAATTTCAATTTTGAATAAATTATATTATACGATGTGATTCATACTGTATAAAAATTTGAAATCTTACTTAAATTAACCCCCATAAATTGTTAATAAAATCATGGTTTAATTATTGATAGCAAATTGTATTGTACAATCATGATCGTACTATACGATTGGCAGAGAGAAAATTTAGTCATCCCAAAGATCGCATCAAATGAAACCAAAATTTTAGAACTAATAATATTATATAATATTTATATTATAATGAATGATTGATTTGAAATTAACTAACTGTACTGTACAATGATAGTAGTACAGGATGATCGATAGTGGAGACATCCAATCGCCCTAGAAATCATCCTATAATAATAGAGAGAATGCAAATAGATCGTACTATATGATCTTTGGATCAAACTATATGATGTGTTTGAAAAAGTTGAACAACTCATTTGAATAACTATTTACATAGTACTAGATATGTATAGTTTTTAAACTCTTCATACTATATGAATTCAAATCATACTATATAAATAGTGATTGCCAACTTGAATTTTTTGGGTTTCTTGAAGCCTAATGCTTAAGTAATGTTTTTAGAATCCCTAGTAATAAGAGAGGATTGTGTGACTATTGAAGGAACTATGAGACAGAAGTTTTTGAGAGAGGTCTAGGGTTTGAGGGGAAGGTGAAGGTGAGGCTGAGCATGAGGGAGAAGTGTAAGGGAATCACACAATTACTCTGGGCTAGCTACACCTTTATCCTCTTATAGCCTAGCTTAGTCTTGAAGGCCCTCTTGGGAGATAAGATTTTAAGTCACGTCCTTGAGATACTCTGCCTTTTCCAAGAGGGAAAAAAAATTGGAGGTATGCTGCCTTCTCTAGGAGAAAGAAATATTATTAAAGGTTAACTACCATCACCGGGGAAGGTGACATATCTTATGGTATTCTACTCATCAATTTTGGTGAAAGTGAGCCTGTAAGGTCTTCTCTACCTTACTGTGGGAAAAAGGGAGAGTCACTTTATGTTAGTACAATACTTAAAGTAGAGAGCTCTTGGGAGTGGTTTCAGGTCAAGGTTGACTGAACCACTATAAAATTCTTGTGTACTCTTTTTGATTTTTACTTTTCTGCAATTTATTTTCCACATAATTACTTGGTTTAAAATCTTTGGTTCATGTTAGATTGAATTGATTCAATTATTATCACCATTGTTATAAGTATTGTTAAGCTTATTAGCTTTTGCATAGGGTGATAAATTTATTTATTTCAAAGTATTAAAAATTATGAAAAGAATTTTATTGTGATAAGTAAAATTTTTAAATAACTAATATGCCCCCCTCTTGGTATGCCTCGAGCTAGTTCTGCGAGGTCTCACAACCTGCTCGAACTTTTAAATTTTATAATAATTATATCTCCCATAACTGATCTCATAATGAAAGATATGTTTGTTATAAACTATATATTCTCAAAGATCCATAAAGAAAATAAAAAAAAATATATGGCCTCCCCAATTCTTGGAGTTCCAAAATTTAATAAAACATTTGAAGCCACATATGATGCTTCTTGTATAGGTTCAGGAGGCATACTTAATTAACTAAAAGATTCACTTGGTAATTTTGTATCATAAGAATATGAATGACACAAGATAATGATATTCAACATATGATAGAGAATTATATACCACTATTTGATGTCATAAATATTTAAGATATTATTTATTACACAATTAGTTTATTATAAACATTTCCCACCATATAGTTCAATTCATAAGTACACTGAGAAATCCAGAATACAAGAATATTAAATAGGTAGAATACCTTTAGGTTCTTTTAAATAGTTAAATTCATAAGTCGATTGAATAGTGAAAAGTTAGATTTGATGGTGGGGTAGAAAGGAGAATTTGCTTATTTTAGGTAAGTTCGATTTGACAGCAAGGTTTTTGATTATAGCTAATCATCCAGTTTGATATGGTGTTTTATTATACAATTAACTTTATTTCAAATATATATTTTTCTCATTTAAAATAAAATAATTTAATTAATTTTTTGTAGTAACAAATCATAGAATATGATTAAAATCGTATAGTACAATTTACACAAAAATTAAAATATTTTCATTTTCACTCCCCTTATGTGTGTGCACAATTGTTAAGCAACCATACACTTTTTACAATACATTGACTAAAGAAAATATAAAAATATAGACTCTTGCAAAAATCAATCCTATACTACCTAGTCTTAAGCTTTGATCATTTGGCTATGCTTGGTGTATGATTTACTTGAAACATTAGTAGTATACACAAAAAAAAATATATATATTCAATAATCATAAGTTGGAGAAACTAGAAAAGTTTAATAATATTTGTTATCATCAAAACATTAGCTCAAGCTCTCAAATTACAACAAAAATATCTTGAGAGGGTATTTGCAGGTTTATTATTTATCTAATGCTTATGTTGAAGCAAAAAGGTGAATTCCTAAAAGTTTTCTACCTATTTAATATTCTTGTAGTCTGGCTTTGTTAGTGTACTTATGAATTTCACTATATGGTGGTAAATGTTTAGAATAAACTAATTGTGTAATAAATAATATCTTGAATATTTGTGAGATCAAATGATGACATATAATTCTTTATCATATGTGGAATATCATTGTTCTGTGTCATTCAGCTTATCATGATAGAAAATTACCAAGTGATTCTTTTAATTATGTATGCCTCCTGAACCTATGTCGAAAGCATCAGAGGTGGTTCACATGTTTTGTTAAAGTTTGGGAGTCCAAGAATATGGGAGGTCATACAAAGTTTTATTTTCTATATGGATCTTTGAAACTATGAAGTTCATAAAAAAATATCTTTCTTTCGGATATATGTTATGGGGTATATAATTGTTATAAAAATTTGAATAAATCTTGTATAGAATGTAACTAAACCATAGAGAAATCAATAAAACTCTTTTAGTTTGGATATTTAAGAATATATTAATTTTTTTTAGGATATTCCTTAGTTCACTAGTATTCATGATAAAACCAATAACGATGAACATGATTTTCTTAAGGAAGCATTTTTTCAGATTAATATAAACATAGATTCTTTTAGCTTAGTCAAAACTAGTTTTAGGTGGTCGTGGTGTGTTTTCTCGTCAACGTTGAACATGAGAATGTTATCAAAGAATAATAATAGGAATTTTCCATCAAATAATTTCATTTTCAAATTCAATAATAATATGAATATGATAAAGGCAATGGATAATCCAAAAGGCTTGAAAAGCTAATCATAATGTACGTTCAATATTTTGATTGCTATTTGTCATACATCTGCAAGTTTGATCTTGATTTGATGGTATCTAGTCTTCCAGTATATTTAATAAAAATAATAAGCATTATCAATAAGATCAAGAATGTCATCTAGTTTAAAAATAAAAAATTGATATTGATGATAACCTCATTATTTGCTCTTTTATTAATGAACATTCATTAAGTAACATTTTTCTTTATGGTTAATAAAGCTAGAAGCAATGAATACAAGCTCTCTTGGTTGAATTTTTTCCTTTGTTATTCATCTAGTTACCTTTTAAGTTTAACACGTCTCGTAGGGTTCATTTGATAGTGGGGTAAATTTAGGAAGGACCTTAAGTGATGTCTATAGCTTGTAAAATTTCCCTCATGGGTGACAATTCATTTTATAAGTCATTAGTGCATAGAACTATAAATTCAAATACATGGGAGAAAAAATAAAAGGTATTTAGTACTTAGTGAGATTAGGCGTGAAATCTCTTACATGGAGCATGTATAGAGTAGCAGGGTAAAAAAGTTTCGAAATAGGTTATTGAATATTATCATTTATAGGCTGATGCATGCAAGTGTGGTTGAAGGTTTATGATTACTAGAGTGTACTCTAGAGTAGTAGGGGGGTTATTAGTATTATAAAAAAAATATTGCCAATGGATATTGAACTTTATATTTCTATAATCAAAATTACATAAAAAATAGCATACCATCTTAAAAGATAGAATGATGTTTATTATCATTTTGTGAACAAAATTAGATTTATTATTTTTATATAACACACTCCATAGAGAATATCCTAATATCTCAAAAGATAAAGTGATTTTCAACTACCATTTTGAACCTGAAAATAAACTTGGATAAAACTTATCTATGGCTTAAAGATTTTTCTCCTACTTTAGCAAACAAAAATATAATTTATTTATTTTACTGGAGCTCTAAGTTTCCCATAAAGGTAATCCTCTATGCTTAATTACATCTAAGGAAAAATCTTAAGAAATCTCTTGATTATCGCAGTGACTAAATCTATGTTGGTTTATAATACTTGTTGGCAAGGTTTTCAATCAACATTTATCAACATGGAAAGGATTAAATTTGAATATTTATTTCTAGAATTCAAAGGAAGAAAGGCAGAGAGTACTTGAGATTTTAGGATACCCAAAAGAACCCTAACCTATGTTATTGCTGAGTTTTGCTAATTTATAACAAGATTGAATTTATGCTTAAGTTTATGATTTGCTAATAATCAAGATTATACTCCTAAGAGAAAGTGCATAAATTATACAACTAGGCTTATGTATGCTTGGAGTGGACTACCAACTAAGCAATTAAGTGCTTTTATATGAACAAGATTTCAAGTCTAACAAATTATATGATAGGCATGCCTTTATTTATAAAAGAGTAAAGTGTTTAAAGTTTAGAATTCAAATTAGGGTTTCAAAGATGTTAGGGGGGTTGTTTAGTTTTCTCCTAAAAAAAAAAATATGTTAGGGGTAAAATGCACCTAATTAATGCAATTTGAGATTAAATTTTCCTTCAATTTTAAATATTTTATATGCGTCTAATGCTATTTACATATTTGTGTTTATTTTATATAGGTTGTTAGACCTACACAATTGTCCTTACACTAACTATGAGGGGGGGGGGGGGGGGGGGGGGGGATTGGGGGGGGGGGGGGGGGGTGAATTGGTAATTTAAAATTTTCTTGGATTTTTATTAGAAAATTGATTTTTATATTTTTTGTAAAAGCAAAATTTTTAACTACAAATATTAAAGCGCAAAAAATAAAAATGTGTAAAATAAAATGACACAAAGATTTATAATGGTTCGGTCAAACACGACCAACTTCCACTCCCTGAAGACTCCCTTTTCAAGTATTGCACTATTACCAAAGTGACTCTCCTTTTGCTTCGATAGTAAGGTGGAGAATCCTTTAGAATTCCTCTCTTCCACCGATCCCTGGTGTGGCAGAGAACCATCCATCTTTCACACCCTTCAAGTGTTAGTAGAGAACCATCGTCCTTTCATACTCTCTAAGTGTTGACAGAGTACCTTCATCCTTTCACACCCTCCAAGTGTCGGTAGAGTACCATCATTCTTTCATACCCTCTAAGTGATGGTAGAGTACCTTCTTCAAAGATATTCTCTTGAGCTATTAGAAATAAGAAAGGAAGAGTAATAGCCAAAACCAAAAGATATTCTTACCTTTGAGTAACCTTGTGATCCCTTCACACTCCACTTGTAAAAACTCTCTCTCAAACTCTCTCCTACAATCACTCTTTCACTTGCTCTTGAAAAATCACAAAGAACAACTCTTTTAATGTCAAATTATAAGGACCTTTTATATGAAAGATATGAGAAACCATTCAGAAAACAAAATATATATATATATATATATATTTTGAGCGTGTACAATCGTATAGTACGATCATCTTTTTATTTGTATGAACAATTTTAAAACTGTTATGTATGAACTTGTGTGAACCTGTATGAATATTTTCATACATGATGATCATCTGGTATGAACCAAGTTTATGCTATACAAACAGTTAGAAAATTTTTCAACTTTGTCGGGACGAAAAAGTATTCCACATTTTTGTACTCTAGACGTTATCTGTATGAACAGGAAATTATACAGTACGATCTGTTTAGCAAATTTAGTATTCATCAAGTCAAAAAGGGACCCTTCAATTTTGTAATATGGACCTCGTATGTACGAACAAGATATCATACAGTACGATCAGTTCATAAAACTTTGCATGGGATTCGTTGGGATGAAAAGGGACCCATCTAATTCATTCGTTGGATGTCGTCTATATGAACAAGAAATCATACAGTATGATTAGTTTAGAAAAAGCTTAAATTCATCGGAATGAAAGGGACTCCTCCAATACATACTCTAGACGTCATCTGTATGAAGAACACTTCATACAGTATGATGAGTACTTAGAAAAATTATCTTCCTGCACTTTGTTTAACTGCTCGTAGGGGAAAAATAACTAAATAAATCATCCCATATGAAATGACTACGTACAATACAACCAGTTTTTAAAATTACAAATTTTAAATAATTCCCCAGTGTGTGTGTGTGTGCACAGTTACTCAATTACAATCACACTCTCTCATACTCAACAAAATGAAAAATACATACTTCATTTACAGTGAACCCTAATCTAATCTGATTTGAAGTCTTCAATAATCTAGAGTATGATTCTCTAAAATATTAGTACACAAATAATAAAAATATGTTAAGAGAAATTATAATTAAAATAATAATATTTGGAATCATCAAATATATATATATATATTGAAAGAATATCAACAATAAAAAATTTAAGTTGCAACAATCTCAACAGTCTATTCTGTTTTGATGATGGCAAAATAATTTTTGTTTAAATTAACATGTATACCCTAAATTTCTCCTTAACTCCCCCAAAAAGAATGAACATGTGAATATGGAGAGATTCCATGAAGAGTACAAAAAAATTTTAATTTTTTTTAAACATTTATACACAAAAACATCAAAATAAAAAAAAACAATAAAAAAAAACACAAAACAAAAATAAAAACAAACACACAACAAAAACACACAAAAATAAAAACAAGCACAAACAAAATTATTTCTCCCCTTTTTGAAAACAACAAAAAGGGAAAAATAAAATTGAAATGAAAGATGTCAAATGAGAAATCAAAATAATTGATCTTGAAAGTGATTGAAATATAGTTGCAATAAAAAAGTTAATTACATAAGATGAAAAAGAAAGATTCAAAAAATTATAAATTAAAGAACAACTTAGATAAGAAAAATTTATGAAGGTTATGAAGCATTCTGGACAACTAGATAAGGAGGATTATTGCAAAAGTAATGAAAAGAAGATTATTTAATTTCAATTTTCAATATAAGATATAATTGAAAATTAGATTGATTTGAAATAAAGATTAAACGATAGAGGAAATAACTTAAATAATTAAATTGGTGATATTGATCATCTTTTCAAATATTTGTAGCACACTTTGTGCAATCCCCTTTTTTATTTAGGCTAATTTTGTGCCTCTTTTTATTTTGTAAACCATTGCATATTCTTTTGAATTTTGTACACACTGTACATTTCTTTTTGATATAGTACCCTCTTTTTTTATTTAGTCTTTCCAAACTCAATAATCTAAAAATCAAATTTCTCTAATAACAAAAATAATTATATTGAAAAAGAAATAAAAAAATAATAAGACATCAAAATTGTAATAATAATATTAAAATTTTGTTTGCCTAAAAAGAATATGAGATTGATATGCTTAACTTACTTGAGCTATAAGTTAATTTAAATTTTTTGAAAAATTAGATTTCAAAATGAAATTAATTTTGTAATGAAAATTAATTTATAACACATTTTTAGATCAATTAAAATAGGCTTTTCATATAAGAAAACTCATATTTCAATCCAAGAATAAAGCAATATCACAAAACGTGACATTTTTATTGATATCAAAAAGATCAGATACATCAAAGCCATTGATTCCAATAAACATAACTTCTGAATATCATTAAATTAACATAAGCCTAAACAAAAATATCTTGTTCTAAAAGCAATAAACAAATACATCATCACATCATAAGCAAAGGACTAGTAGTGTAAATGGAAAAGAAGTACATCTAAAAGTCTGAGGGGCTATGGTTTGGAGGAGGAGGCTAGTTAAAGACTGAGAAATAGCTATTCAACATGCCTATATTTATGCTCACTAAGTCAAATTGACCTCGGATCCACCCCATATCTTCTTGGTATTGTGCATCCTGCTAGTTTAGATGAATCTGAATTTAATCAAAATGTTAATCAAAATGACTCTCCATCCGATCAAATCACTGGACCATCTCTTAAAAGTACTGCTTATCAAGTTCAGGTGCAGGTGCAACATCTCCCCCTTCTTCTTCAAAATCTCAACTAGAAGTCTAGTCTCTCCCAAGTAATGATCAAAATAAAGCATCAGTAAAATAGATTGGCATTTTAGTGGGATAATTAGGATAAATAATGTGGTACTTCTTATCCAAAATGTAGGTCACTAAGAGTCCTAGAGTAATATTTTTCTTCCTCTTATGATGAGAAAGCCCAATTTCATAAAGGTTATGAATGTAATCCAAGGTTAGTTGGGCCTCATCAATACTTTATCCAGTCATGATCAAATAGGTAACGATGTACAGAAGAGGAGTCATATTTTTACGATCACCAGTCTTAGGAATGATTGAAGTTCTTAGGACATGCTGGATGATTCGGGCATTTTAATTTAATGTGTAGACTCTCACTAAGTGACATACTTGAGTTAAACCTCTAAGATTTTTATTAATCTCAGACCAATCATAATCAGATTTAAAGGTCAAGGTGTGAGCTTTAGTGCCTTGAGTCCTTAGATGAAGAAAAGTTCCTAAATCTTCCTTTGTGATTTCAACTTGCCTTTTTTGAAAAAAAAAGGTTATCCTAGTTTCATCCTCAATGAACTATTTGCAGGAAAACAGTGATAAGAATTGGGTTGAAGAAAAGAGACATGATAGAAAAATGGATTTCATCTTGAATGAGGAGTCCAGAAGGAGTGATTTTGGTGGCTATAAACCAATAGAATGCATCCTCATTATCTCCAGATAAGAAGTTATCATCCCCTCCCTTGGATGACGATCCCTTAGTAACACAAGAGAACTTACTAGATCTTTCCATTTTTAGGTAGGTATCTCTCAAGAGGGGTTTGGAAGTGAATGGAAATGATTTCAATGAACCTCCTATTTAAAGAAAAATGACTTATCTTGAGATCGTAGATGAAATAATTTTTGTATGGATGAATGATAACATTCAAAATGAAATGACTTTTCTTAAACACACAATTTATGAAGCATCCTTTCATACAAGATTTTTGACCATACGATCATACAAACAAACAGGTGTTCATCTAAGATAATAAAAAATTTAAGATCATTTAATGATCATTAGGTTCGTTCCCCATAGAAAATGACATGTGGATCGTACAATACAAATAAACACTTAGAAAATAATTCATGAACATCCTTTAGTTAGTGATAAATGTCAAAACCAAAAACTCATAAAGCAAAAACAAACAAAATAAAAAACACTCACAAACAAAAACAATAATAAATAGAAATAAAAAACTAAATCAAACACACATAAAGAACTTATCAAGTTTGCAAAAAAAATTATCTAAGCAATAAGATCAATCACACCTAACCTTGTTCTTAAGGTGCTAAAAGTATAAAAGGTTAGTTGTTTTGTAAAAATATCTGCAAGTTGATTTTCAGTTGAAACATGATTCAATTCAATTTCTCCTTTAGCTACATGATCTCTATTGGAATGATGCCTTATGTCTGTATATTTGGTTCTAAAATGTTGAATAAGATTCTTTGAAAGATAAATCGCACTAGTGTTATTATAATAAATTAAGATCGTGCCTTTTATAAATCCTAAATCAATCAACTGTTATTCTAACCAAAGAACTTGTTCCGCATAACTTCTTAAGATAATATATTCAGCTTCATTAGTAGATAGGGCTATAGAATTTTGTTTTCTACTGGATTGAGAAACTAATGAATTCCCTATGAATTTATAAGTTCTAAAAGTATTCTTTCGATCAACCCTACAACCTATAAAGTATGAATCAGGATATCCAACAATTTTAAATGAAGAGCTATACCTAGGATACCAAATTCCTAAATTTTGAGTTTCTAAAAGATATCTTAAAAGCCTTTTTACTGCTATCAAATATAATTCTTTTGGATAAAATTGAAGCTTAGCACACAAACAAACACTAAATATTATATTTGGTCTACTAGCATTCAAATAAAGTAATGATCCAATTATACCTCTAAATTTCTTTTGATCAATAGATTTTCCCTTTAGGTCCTTATCCAACTAAATTGAAGAACTCATTGGTGTATTTACTAGTTTAATATTATTCATTTCATACTTCTTGAGGATGTCCTTAATATACTTTGACTGACTGAGAAATGTTCCCTCCTTAATTTACTTAATGCTAAAACCAAGAAAATAACTTAGATCTCCCTTTAAACTCATCTCAAATTCACTACTCATTTTTTTAGAAAAATCATCACAAAGATTTTTATTTATAGTTTCAAAAATGATATCATCAACATATATCTGAACAATGAGTATATCATTTTCTAATTTCTTCAAAAAGAGAGTGGCATCCACACTTTCTTTTAAAAAATATCTATCAAAAAAGAAAGTGTTTAACCTCTCATACCAAGCCCTAGGTGTTTGTTTCAATCCACACAATGCCTTTTTTAATTTAAACACAAGATTTGAAAATTAAGGATTTTCAAAACCTGGAGGTTGTTCAATATAAACATCCTTTTCTATCTTTGCATTCAAAAAGACACTCTTGACATACATTTGAAATAGTTTAAAGTCTTTAAAATAGGTATAGGCTAACAAAATCCTAGTTGGTTCAAGTTTAGCTATAGGGGAAAAAGACTCCTCAAAATTAATCCATTTAATTTCATTATACCCCTTAGCCACTAGTCTAACCTTATTTTTAACAATAACTCCCGAGTCTATTATTTTATTTTTAAATACCCACTTAGTTCAAACTACACTTTGATCTTTTGGCCTCTCAATCAATTCCTAAATATTATTCCTTACAAATTGATTCAACTCTTCTTGCATGTCCAAAATCCAAAATTCATCCAAAAGTGTTTGATTAACATTTGTGGGTTCAACCATTAAAATAAAGGTTGAATGATTAACCTCTTTGCTAAGTCCATGTCTAGTCCAAACACCATCACTCGGTTCACCTAGAATCAATTCCTTAGAGTGGCTTTAGAAAAATTCAATTCTCTAGGCAAAGGGTTTTCATGTTCTAAATTTTCATCCAAATTAGTATTTTGAATTCCTTGGGTGCTATTTTTAAT
This sequence comes from Dendrobium catenatum, assembly GCF_001605985.2. NCBI lineage: Eukaryota > Viridiplantae > Streptophyta > Magnoliopsida > Asparagales > Orchidaceae > Dendrobium > Dendrobium catenatum. The sequence continues at coordinate 1,557,603 of NW_021318604.1, read as the reverse complement.
AAGTTCCTCTTCCAACCTTCACTCTTCTAAAATGCTAGATTCATCAAAAACAATATGTGTGGTCTCCTTAACTATCAAGGTCCTTTTGTTAAACACTTTATATGATTTTCCAACACTAGAATATCCAAGAAAAATTCCTTCTTCTAATTTTGGATCAAATTTTCCTAAAGGAAATTATCCATTATTATGAATAAATACCTTACATCCAAAAGCGTGTAAATGGGATAAATTAGGTTTTCTCCCTTTAAGAAGCTCATAGGGTGTTTTATTCAATTTTGACCTTATGTTCACCCTATTCAGAACACAACTTGCTGTATAAATCGCTTCAGCCCAAAAGTATTTAGGAAGTGTATATTCTGCCAACATTGCTTTAGCAGCTTCAATTAATGTTCTTTTGTTTCTTTTAACCACCCTATTTTGCTAAGGGATCCTTGGTGTAGAAAATTTTGATCAATTACATATTCTTTATTAAAATTCTCAAATTTTTCATTTTCAAATTCACCTCTTTGATCACTTTGAATTGTTAAAATTTTACATCCTAGTTTCCTTTGAATCTAAGTAAAAAAATCTTTAAATTTATCGAATGATTCATTCTTATGAAATAAAAATTTAACCCATGTGAATCTTCAGAAATCATCAACTATCATAAATCCTTATACCTTCCCTCCTATACTTATAGTGCTAATCAGTCCAAAAGATTCATATAAATTATTTCCAATTATTTACTAGTTCTAAGATCCTTAATGAAATGAAATTAGGACTACACCTATTTTCCAAGTTGACATGCATCATAAAGGTGATACTTAGTAAAGTCTAGTTTTGGTATACATCTACAAGTTATTTTTGGATAATTTTTCTAAGATTTTTCATGCTAGTGTGACAAAGTCTGCTATGCCGTAACCATGATTCATCCGAAATTATTTTTAAGCAAAAAAGCATTAGGAGTTTTAATACAGTTCAAATCTAGCATATAAACATTATTTACCCTAGTTCTATGCAATACTTCATTTCTATTTATACTTAATATGTAACTAGTTGGAAAAAAATTTATGCTATAATCCTTATCACATAGCTGACTATTACTTAACAGATTATGCTTTTAGCCTTCTATAAGTAATATATTCTCAATGAAAAAATTATTTAAGTTTTCTATCATACCTGCACCAACCACTTTCCTAGTGGTATTATCTCCCAGTGTAACCTTGCCTCCATTCCTGACTTCTAGCGATATGAATTTTGTAGTGTCTCTAGTCATATGCTTCGAGCAACCGCTGTCCAGGTATTAAATGCTCTCACGAGGTCTTATAAGAGAGCATATATAAAAAATAATTAAACGTTTGTCTTGGGAACCCAAACAAGTTTGGGTTCTCCTCTTGGTAAAATTTAGCTAGATGCATGTATGATATGACTTGTTTTATGTATCTTAGGTCTCTATACTAAATGAGTTTTACTATGTAAAGTACATGTGTGTGAAATATGTTCAATCATTCCACAAGTAAAAAACTTAACTCCAGGAAAAGGATTTTTTAATCTCTGATAATAAATCTGTCTCTTCCTAGGTTTTAAGATTTTTTACTTTAAATAGGATCAAAAAATTATTCAAGTCTAGGGGGTGTCTTATTTTTCTCAATAGCTTTCACTTTCACTTTAAGAAATGTGTTTGCATCTTCTAACCCATTAATATCATATTTTAAATAGTGATCTCTATTTTCAGATTCATCCTTAAAAGGTTTAAATTCTTTTTCCAATTCAGTGTAGGATGATTTTAGTGATTCAATTTGCTTATTCGAATCATCAAATTCATCTAGTAAGCTTATATAGTTATTGTCAATCAGTGCATGATATTTCCTAAGGGGTTCATGGTCCTTTTGTAACTCTTATAATTCTAAGTTTAATCTAGTATGCATTTTCTTGAGTTTTCTATATGCAATAAGAATTCTTTTAGAAACTTCAAGAAATTCATCATAGGTTAAGTCACATACCTCTTCTTGATATGACTGATCAAGATTATCAGCCATTAAATAAAAGTTTGTGACTTGTTCTTCCTTTTCTATTTCTAACAAATTCGAAGATGAGTTTGCCTAGAAAGCTCTCTGAAATCTCTTCTTTCCCTTCCTCACATTTGCTTTCTCCTCTACCTTCTCCACTACTAGCATCTCTTTTACTTCTTTTTAAGAAAACTCTTGAATTGCCTTGTCATCAAGGCAATGTTATCCTCATTCTTAGGTTGTGACTGATCACTATTCGATTCATCCACTTTCAATGCTATGTTCTTCTCCTTTCCCTGTTCTCCTGCATCAATCTTTCTTTGACTCACTCCATGCTTGTAAGTAATTAATGATCCAAGAAGATTATCAATAGAATAAATAAATATATTATTGGAATCTATAATAACAAGTTTTTTAGCATCATAACTAGTAGATAAATAATGAAGAACTTTATTAATCATTTTAGTATTCATTAGTTCCCTACCTAATGCATGCAAAGAAGTGAATATTTGAGTGAATCTTATGTACATGTAAAAAATGGATTCATTAGGTTTCATGCAAAATAATTCATAATCATATAACATGATATTTAATCTAGATTGTTTACCTTCATTAGTCCCTTGATACGTAATATAAAGCCTATCCTAAATATCCTTTCCACTTTTGTAAATAAAAACCTGCATGTAATCTTCAGACATAAGTGCATAAAAGAAACTATTTAAATATTTTGCATTTAATTATGCTAAGTCATGTTCTTCTACAACCCAGTTAGTAAAAGGTCTTTCAACTCTTATACCATTATAAGTCAAGTTGGCCTAGTATACCCTTCATGAACTAAAACCCATATGCGATAATCAAGCGATTGAAGAAATGTAGACATACATGTCTTCCAAAAATTGAAAGGGATATTATAAAACAACGGAGGTCTAGTGATCTTATACAATGCAGCTATGTTTCGATTTCCAAAAGTAGTCATTATCATTTTCAAAAAGTAATCTAAACATATAGTTTTGAAACCAAACTCTGATACCACTTGTTGATTATGTATAGGTTGTTAGACATATGCAATTGTCCTAAGGCTAACCAAGAGGGGGGGGGGGGGGGGAATAGGGGGGGGGGGGGGGGGTGAATTGGTAATTTAAAAATTTCTTGAATTTTTATTAGAAAACAAATTTTTATATTTTTTTACAAAATTAAAATTTTTAACTACAAATAATAAAGTGTAGAAAATAAAAATACAAAAAAATAAAATGACACAAAAATTTATATTGGTTTAGTCAAACATGATCTAAATTCACTCCCTAAAGTCTCTCTCTTTAGGTATTGCACTATTACCAAAGCGACTCTCCTTTTTCTCCTACAGCAAGGAGAAGAAGCCTTTATAATTCCTCTCTTCCACTAATCCCTTGTGTGACAAAGAACCATCATTCTTTAACACCCTCCAAGTATCGGCAGAGAATCGTTGTCCTTTCACACTCTCCAAGTGTCGGCAGAGTTCAGTCGTTCTTTTACACCCTCCAAGTGTCTATAGAGTATTATCATCCATTTTACACCCTCTAAGTTTTGGTAGAGTACCAGATCTTCTTCAAAGATCTTTGCTTGAGCAACTAGAAAGAAGAAAGGAAGAGTAATAACCAAAAAAACTAAAAGATAATCTTATATTTGAGTAACCTTGTGATCACTTAACACTCCACTTACAAGAACTCTCTCTCAAATACTCTCCCACCATAACTCTTTCACTTGTTCTTGAAAAATTATGAAGAATAACTCTTTTAACATTAGTTTATAAGAACATTTTATATGAAAGACACGAGAAACCAACTAGAAAATTGAAAATTTACATTTTGAGCGGGTACGATTGTACATTACAATTATCTTTTCATACATATAAAAACTTTAAAATTTTTTGCATACGAACCTATGTGAACCTGTACAAAATATTTTCATACACGATGAACATCTAGTATGAACCAAGTTCATTCTATACGAATAGTCAGAAAATTTTTCAACTTCATCAGGATGAAAAAGTATCCTACATTTTTATCGTCTGGATGTCATCTGTACAAATAGGAAATCATACAGTATGATTCATTCAGCAAAATTAGGTATTAATCAGGATGAAAAGGGACCATTCAATTTCATACTCTAAACCTCATCTATACGAATAGGAGATTATACATAACGATCAGTTAAAAAAAACTTTGGGATTCATCATGATAAAAATGGACTCGTCCAATTCATACTCTGGACGTAGAGTATGATCAGTTCAAAAAAAGATTGAATTCATTGTGATGAAAAGGGACCCATCCAATTCTTACTATGGATGTCTTCTATATGAAGAATAATTATTATAATATGATTAAAAGTTTGATAGGGATGTTAAGCCCTTATGAACTAGTCCCAAGGTGAAACAAGAAGGGAGGTGAATTATTATTTTAAAAAAAATTTCACAATTAAAATACAAACCAAGATTTACAACAAAAATCAAATTGCAAAAATTAAATAAGGAAATAATAATGGAAAGAACACACCAAATTTATAGTGGTTCGGTCAAACCTTGACCTATGTCCACTCCTCAGAGGCACCCTCTAAGTATTGCACTAAACTCATTATCTCTCCTGTATCCCCCACAGCTAGGCGGAGAAGCCCTTACAAAATCACTTCCACCTTCCCTGATGCGGCGGAGTAGCCGGGTCTATTGACAGCAAAGAGATCTCCTTTTTTCTAGAACTTTCCAAAAGACAAGCCTTGAATCTAATTGTACTAAGGTGCAATCTCACTGGAGCAATCGTGTGGAATCCCCCTCAACACTCCCTTTAAACCCCCTCCAAGGATCTTCTCCCTCTCTCAAACTCCACCCTTTCCTCTCTCCCTTTCAAGCTCTCTCTTCAAGTTTCCTCCAAAAGAATGAGGCTACAATGGATGCCAAAGACACTTACTAAGTACCTTATCAAAGCTTAAATATAAGAGATCAAAATGAGCTCATTAATTACAACTTGCCGACTTTATCATCCAGGTTGATCAGCGTAAATTATGCCCAATCAGCGAGGATGATTTACGAAGATCAGAAGAAATTTATTCATATTATTCAGGATAATAGTATATCGTCCTGGCAGATCAATATAAATCATGGAATATCATCCTGAACATCGCCATGAAGAGAAGCTGGCTGATGTCAATCATCCATGACATCTTCCCGGTCGATCCTGCGATCGGCACGGCCGATGTGATCATGCAATTAGCCTTAATTACTTTCCTTAATCACCTGATCAATTTAGGCATAATTGTGCTACATTACCCAGGCATTACAGGAAAAATAGCCAATACCGGTAATTTTTTTCGGCGGTTTAGAAGGTTACACCGGTGGTTTTCAGTTATACCGGCGGCTTGTCAGCGGTTCATAAACCGCCAGGAAAATTGGTGTAGGAAAAAATTCACCGGCAATTATTACTGGCGGCCTTAGTTTCCGGTAGGTTTCCGGCTGCGTAGACCGCCGGTTAATAGCCCTCTTTGTACCGACAGTTTGACGGCGCTTACACCGCCGGTCATTGTACCGACAGCTCATAGGTGATGCGTTCACCGACGGCTTGCTGGCGGTTACGGCGGCCGGCAAGCATCAGATAAATCATCGGCACGTATCGGTTCACCACCGGTGACATACCGGTGGTTTGAAAAAAAATACTCGCAGTCATAAAAGCCTTCTAGTATCATCATTTCCGGTGGCTAAACTGTCGGTTAGCCGCCGGAAACCTGTAGCACCTGCAAAAAAAATTGTCAGCATCCCCTCTATTTGAGGGAGGTTCACCCAAGATTCTAAACCTGCTCATAAAGCAATATATAATAATAAGTTTTGGGCAACACGCCGCTATATTCAATCACCTATCACAAATATTAACATAAGCACAACAAAACAAAACATTAAATATAAACAAAGTTAATATGTTCGGGTCACAAGTTCACAACTTCACAAGTTCAGAAATTCATAAATTAACAAGTTCACAATAAACATAAAATAGTTATAATCCTCAGCTATATCCTCGCTATCTCGAGATGTTCGTCGCACCTCTTCCTCTTGCTTCCTCTGATTTTCAGTTCTGTAGGATTACAGCTCAGCTTGCATTTCATTTTGAACCCTTCTCATTTCTTCAATCTCTCTAGTTAATGCTGCAACCCTCTAACTCACAGTTTCTTCAGCTCCACTTGGATCATAAAATGTTGAGGTGGATGAACTGCCCTCATAAGCATAGCCCTGTGAACCCAAGCCATATATCCTCCCCCTCTGTCTTCCACCAACAACATCTGACCAAGTATGATACTAAGAAGTGTGGACTGATCCTGAAGATGATCCCTCGCTAGGGGACTAGCGGCTTTCTCGAGCTCGTACAAAATCATCCTGCAAGAATAAAGCCATAAAATAAATTATAAATTGATATTACAATTAGTTTTACCCTAAATAAATTTTTATTCCAAATTTCTAAAAAAATTTACTCACATGAGCCTTCTTAGCCTTTTCATCAACCCACTAATGATCAGCTTGATGTTGATGAGTTCTTGTATGCAACTTCAGTGGTGTTGGCTCCCAACCAAGGCACTCTTTCTAAAAATTTAAGATATAGTTATAATAACATAAATATATTTAATGAACTAATTTAAATCTCTTACCAGTCACCGTCTATGTTCCGTGTGAGGTACAAATCCACCAGTATGAAGAGAGCTACATAAACCACCACAATCAGAGGCTCTGTTCTGTTTATTCTGCTCTCTCATTTTTACAAACTCAGGGGTCGGCCAAGCACTACTCAAATCAGCCCAAACGTCCTCTCCAATTGAATTAGGACGCTGCCCGGACTTTCTAATGTCCATGAACATGTTCTTGAGACGGGTCGCTCCTTTCCTCTCAAAATTTGTTCTGATCCTCGTGTTGTGCTCAGGCAACCACCTAAATTCTTTCTGTAAAGATTTAGGCAATACCAAAAAGATTAGTATAAATTAAATCACATATTTGAAATCATACCAAATAAGTATACCTGAAATTCTCCAAACCACATATCTCTAACTGGCTTTGGGATCTTTTTCCAGGATAAGTAAGGAGCATCATATTTATTCTTTATAATATCCCGGATCATATGTATAGGTGGTCTTGAAGGATTGAAGCTGTAGGTTACATTTTTTGTCAATAACATGTAATATATTAAAATACAAACTACTTAATAATATAAACTGAACTTACTTATCGCCCTCAGGCTCAATGTATTGACACTTATCTGTTGCAACTGCATGATCGCTAATGCCAACCTCTTGTGGTCTAGATGGTCCACCCTGTTGATGCTGCACTGGATAGGGGTAGTAATATGGGTAGGGGTAAGGAGGGGGGAGGACCAGTGGATGGACCTGCTGCCTGTGATGATGGTGGAGGGTAATATGGATAGAATGGAGAGGCATGTGTCTGATCTGGAGAGGTGTAGTGAGGACTCATCGAGGAAGGAGGGACTTGTCCAGGGAAGTATGGAGGTACAACTGCAGGTGGATCTGAAGGTCCCTGACCATGCTGACTCGGGGATTGCTGCTGGCCCCTTTGTGGTGGTGTAGGTACAACAGGAGGTGGAACTAATGGTCCCTCACCTTCATCAGGCTGTGTGGCTCTGTTGGGAGTAACACTAAACTTCTTCCGGCGGAACTTTGAGGCAAATGATTTCCTTGAAGGATCATCGCCTGAAGCCATCTGCATTAAAAGAAATAATTAGTAAAGCATTATAATATATAAAAAGTACAAAACTTGTTAAAAATTTAAAGCAGTTAATGAAGCAATTAATGAAAAAATAGTTAATAATGCAATTAATGAATTACAAGTTAAAAATTACTAATTTCATTTCTTAGAATTCAGAAATTACTATTCAAAATATTACAAAACAATAAAATTCAATAATTCTAATTTACGAAAACTACTCGGAATCATCAAAACTATTTTCATTGCTCTCAAGTGTATCTTCACTTTCATCTTCGTTATCATCTTCGTATGAACTAGTTGAACTATTCACATCTTCTAACTCCATTTCAATACTAGAGGTTATGGTTGGCATCTCCTCAAATTCAACAGGCTTACAACTTGACATCTCATCTTCTTGATGTGCAGTTGCTACAATGTATTGTTGATAAATTATTCACCGTACTTTTGTTTTTATGACAGCTAGCCAATCTTGTTTGTCTCTACGACCACTAGGATATTTGCTGAAATAAACTTGAATAGCTTGACTTGCTAACACAAATAGATCAAACTTCCCATATCTTCTATTATGTTTTACATCTATTAAACCATACACAGAATGAACCCTTGCACCTCTATTCTTTAATGGATCATACCATTGACAGTTAAACAAGCATACAAAATTCTCATCTTTGCCTGGGTATTCCAAGTAAAGAATGTCATTCAGAATATCGTAATAATCACACTCATCTTCTTCATGAGTGTTCCCTCTAACACATACTCCACAATTTTTCAGTTTTTCTTCCTTCACGCCACGACTTGGTATGAAATTTGAACCCATTCACTATATATATTGGCCAAGTTTTTACTTTTCATATTGGACCCCATGCTAGTGCTTGCAAACCTTTATTGAAACATTTGTTATCAGGGTTTTGTACCTAAAAATATTTTCAAATATTAGTTTTTTTTATAATAAATAAGATTTAAGTTTTTAAAATTGTTGTGCTCATATATGATTTGAACCAAGTTGGAAATTCATTTGCAATAGCTTGCTCAATATCCCTCGAATCTGTCAAAGGCAAATTACCTACGAAATACCTGGTGAAAAATAATACTTTAGTATTTTAAATAAACATTACTCATTACTAACGTTATACAAGAACTTACTCTAAGATTGGCTCAACTTCTTTACAGTTCAGTAGCACATACAAAATCACTGTATTTATTTCTAAATCGTTGAGAAATCTTTCAACACATTCGCCACTGGGCTTTCCTTGCCTTCTAAATATAGATAGTGTAGCATATGATTGTTCTTTTACATCATAGTCCATGTTACGACCAATCTTTGTTCTTGTACTCTTTACATGGGGCTCGAAGTAGTAGGAGCAAAAGTGAGTTGTTTCTTGAGACAAATATGCTTCATATATTGATCCTTCTGGTCGTGCTTTATTCTTAACATATTTCTTCATCTTGTTCAAATATCTATTAAACAATTATAATCATCAAGTTAATAAAAATATGTTATCTCAACTTATTCAAAAATATTGAAGACTTAATAAAAATTGGAACCCATTTACCTTTCGAAGGGATACATCCAACGATATTGTACAGGTCCTCCAACTCTAGCTTCGTAAGGTAGATGGATTGGAAGATATTACATGGAATCAAAGAAACCTAGGGGAAATATCTTTTCTAACTTGCAGAGGATGATTTGTATGTTATCCTCGTACCTCCGTAAAGCATCTTCGCTTAGTTTAGATGAACATAAATCTTTGAAGAAAATGCTAAGCTTAATCAATGAATTTGATATGTAATCGGGTAACATACAAACTATGATCGGAAGAAGAACCTCCATAATTATGTGATAATCATGACTTTTGAGTCCAAATAACCTTGCAGATTTCATGTCAACACATCGTCTTATATTTGATCCATAGACAACAGGCATCTTTAAACCTTTAAACCACTGACATATCGATCTTTTTTGCTCTAACGTGAAAGAGTATGGAGCTTTAGGCTTCATTATTTTACCATCGCTTGTTGTTACTAACTCCAAATTTTTTCACTGGCAGTACTGTTTAATGTCCATCCTTGCTTTGACATTATCTTTGTCTTTACCTTTAACATCCATAATTATATTAAAAATATTATCCAGGAAGTTCTTCTCAATGTGCATAACATCCAGATTATGTGTTATCAAATTAGTTCTCCAATATGGTAATGTATAGAAAATACTTTTTTTAATCCAATTAAGTTCAACACTATAACCCAAAAATTTAGACTCTGACAGTATTGGAAATTCAATAATTATTGAAATGTCAGAAAGTCTCTGTAGTACATCATCACCTCTTAATCTGGGTGGAGGAGGTGACTGTTCAATTCTGTTTTTAACAAATGCTTCTATATTTCTCAAAAAATGATGATTAGCATGTAGAAACATACGATGATAATCAAACCAAGTATTTTTCCCTCCATGTTTTAATGTGAAAGCTTTACTATTCTCCATGCAGTAAGGACATGCTAATTTTCCTGCTGTGCTCCAACCAGACAACATACCATAAGCTGGAAAATCATCAATGGTCCACATAATGCAGCTCGAAGGAGATAATTTTATTTTGTTGATATGTCATATGTGAGCACTCATTCTTCCCATAATAACTTGAGGTCATCAATTAATGGTTGCAAAAAAATATCAAATTTTGCTTTCGGATTATGTGGTCCAGATTTTATAAGAGTTAAGAACATGTACGGAGTTGTCATACACAACTCTGGTGGAAGGTTGTATGGTATTAATATAATTTGCCAACAAGAGTACGATGTACCTATTTGACTATAGGGGGTAAAACATCAGCACATAATCCTAATCTTATGTTGCGGGGTTCAGCAGCAAATGAAGCATGCACTCGATCAAAATGTTTCCTTGCTTCTGCATCTGATGGATGAAAAAGAACATCACTTTTTGCTATTTTCTCCTTATGCCATCTCATATGGCCTGCTGAACTCATTGATGCATAGAGTCGCTGAAGTCTTGGAATGATTGGTAAATAAAATAAATGAGAATATGTCACATCTTTCTTTAGACGACGTTATTTTCTCGAGTTTGGCTTAAATCGAGGAGCATTGCAGGTGCGACAAAAATTTTTTGTTGCATCATCCTTATAGTATAACATACATCCATTGATACAACAATCAACTTTTGTAACAGTGAGACCCAGCTTAGATACTAATTTGTTCGTTCGGTACAAGTCTGAGGGAATTAAATTGCCCGCTGGATTAGTTTCCTTCATAAGACCAATAAATTCATTGAAATAATCACGGGGCATATTATACTCAATTTTAATACTTAGCATCCTCACTGCAATGGATAATTCTGAATGTGTTCTGTAACCAATCCAAATTGACTTTTGAGCTGAATGTAATAACTCAAAGAATTTTTGTGTTTCTACATTTGGTGGCTCTTCCGCACTAGACCTTAAATTATGACCTGCTACTTCAAAAATAAGTTCTTCATAGGGTCTACTCATTTGATCTTCATCAAATGTTTCATAAGTTGTGGATGAACCGGCATGAGCATCTCTGTGTGGCTCGTACTCGCCATGTGATGTCCAAATCCAGTAGTTTGGAAGAAATCCCCTACGATATAAATCAAGCTTCACATCATCGGGCTTGAGGAATGCTAGATTTTTATGCTTCGAACATGGACATTTAAACATTTTATCAAACTGAAATGAAGGCAGTTGAGATGCAACTTGAATAAAAGTTGTAACTCCCTGTATAAATTCACTTGTTAATCCTTTTCGACCAGGCAACAATCAGTTATACATCCAACATCTCTCTTCTTGGATAGTCATTTGGACGTTAAAGCAAACATCCCCCTACATAGTTATGAAAACATTTGCTAAAACACGTACATGTGTAAACGTGCTATACTTTACTAATACACCCATTGTGCACTTCCGTTTGGAGGTACTAGGTTGAGTCAGTAGTCATCATTAGATGTTTTATTAAATGACTCAAAATGGTTAAAACTTGGACCATCAATCAACTTGGACACAAAATTGGATATGGTGAACTAGAGGATGTTATTTACATCTCCTAATGTTCTTTATCAGCTATTTGATTGTGCAGCACTGATAATATCCCCTTCTTTATCAGCAATAAGTATTACGATCATATTAATGATTTAATCGCCCCAAAGTGAAAATCATTTCACTATGTCTATTTCCACTAAAATTACACTCCATATATTTAGTTTTAGATCTACTCAAACAAAAACCTTTTGACTCTAAAGTTAACCTTCATTATTCAAGTCTAAGGAAAGTACTTTGTACATCCTCTTGCAAATGTCTAGCGAGAATATTCATGATTAAAGCAAACAATATATGGATTTAAGGCTAATCCTTGATGTAATCCAACCAAATTAGAGTAGATAGTCAATGTAACCTAACCAAAGAATCGTTATTAATAGTTATTGGTTACTTTCTTCAAAGATGTTAATTTCTATCTCTCTCTCTCTCTCTCTCCCTCTCTCTTGCTCTCTTTTATACTTGCTTGCTCTCTTTCTCTCTCTATATCTATATCCCTCTTTATTGCTCTCTCTCTATCTATCTCTCTTGCTCTCTCTCTCTCTCTCCCCCTCTCTCTCTTTTCTCTCTCACTCTCTCTCTCACTCTCCCTCTCTCTTTCTCTCTCTTACACTTGCTTGCTCTCTTTCACTCTCTATATCTCTCTCCCTCTTTATAGCTCTCTCTTGCTCTCTCTCTCTCAATATATATCTCTCTCCCTCTTTATAGCTCTCTCTCTCTCTATCTCTCTCTATCTATTTTGCTCTCTATCTCCATCTCTCACTATCTTTTCTCTACCTCTCCCTCTCTTTTCTATCTCTCTCTCTCAATCTCTCTCTTGCTATCTTGCTGTCACCAAAAGTCACAATCAACCTATTAGATCTATTATTATTAAAATTACACTTAAAAATTCAATCGATTAAAAAATTAGCTATTGCAAATGTCTAGATTACAACCTATATTATACACTATATAATAAACTCTTGCAAATGTGTAGTGAGAACAAAAAATCACAGGAAAAATTTCAAGTTTACCTTCACAAAAATTGCAAATGTGTACGGTTTACGCCGCCGGTATTTTTAATGTCCGGCGGTTAAACGACCGCCGCTATTACCGGCGATCTAAATCTAGAAAACCACCGGGTGAGCCGCCGGTATTAACCGACGGCTAGACCGTCGGGCAAACCACCGGTAGTACCGGCGGCCATATAACCGCCGGTCAAAGCAGCAGGTATTGGCTATTTTTCTTGTAGTGAGGCCGATGTTCTGGATGATGTCCAAAATTAACTAATGCCTAAATAGATCTGGCAGTTAATTCTTCCTGATTTGATCCTATCATCCTGACTGACACAATATCGTCTAATCCAATCGGCTTAATAATGGCTGCCTTAACAAGTATGCCCTAATTAGGGTTTATATTTTTGAACCGATCATCTAGGCTTATATAAATATCATCCCAGATGATGTTACCAAAAATAGTAAACTCTAGGAAATAGTCAGAAATTCTCCCAAGGTGTGTGTGTGCAAGGTTACTTAGCATCAGGAACCACATTATTTATAATAGAGTCAAGAAAGGGAAAAAATACAAACTAACTCAGACTTAATCTACCCAATGTTGAGCTGCACTCGATCTTATGGACTTGAAAAATTAGTTGGCAAGGTAGTCGTAGAAAATAATGAATGTTTGCTATCATCAAAATTCTAATCCATGAAAACAGATTCACAACAATCCCCCCTTTTTTATGATGGCAAATATTACTGGTTGAATTTGCAAAAAATGAAAACATTTTCTCCTAATGTCCCCAATACTAAAATAAAACTTTAAAAATAGGGGAAATCAAATTTTTTGTTGTTTTTAAATTTTAAAAAAAATTCAAAGAAAATATACAAATACAATAGATTGTTCCCCCCCTTTGACATTATCAAAAAGAGAAGGGGCATAAAAAAGTCTTTAAGGAAATGAGAAAGCTACCTATTAATTTTATTCAAAATCTAAGTAAGGAATGGATTGAAAATGCATAATCCAGAAAAGGTAAGAAATTCAAAAATTGTTAATCCAAGCTCAAGTTCTTTTGAAGGCTCAAAAACTTTTTAATCGAATATCTAAATAAATGAATAAATTAGAAAAGGAAACACTAATTTTTCAAAACACCTTTTATAAAATATATCTAATATAAGATTAATGTAAAAATTGGTGAATCAAGAATCATGATTTTCAAGCTCAAGTACCGAAAATATAAAGGGTTTTCTTAAGATTTAAGTAAACACACAAAAAGTAAGCATACTCTTTATGGGCTTATTTTATACCTCTTGTCAAATTTTTGGCGCACTTTGCACATCATTTTACTTGTTGATACACTTTATGTATCTTTCTTAATTTGGCATCATTGCGCATCTTTTGATTTGGCGTTATTGGCCACTTTTTTTTATTTGGCATCATTGGCCTTTTTTTTTAATATGCTACCTTTCTGAAATTTTAAAAACAAAAGTAAACCTATTCTATTGACACAATGAACTACTTGATTAAGAAAATTATGAGGTAAATGTTGCAAATTGCAAAAGATTTATATGCTATAGATAAAATGTAAGGAGATGAAAAAGTTCAGTTTCAAAATCTAATTTAAAATATAATGAAGATTTTAAATCAAAAGTAGAATTACCTCTTTTACGAAATAGAGAATGGGAGTAAAAATCGAGAGTTTCCTTCCTTTGACTATTTTTAGAGAAGTCAACCACAACTTATATAAGAATTCAAAAAAAAATAGGAGGTAGATTTTTCATTTTTAAATTTTTATTTTTTTTTTAAATATAGAAAATACTGCATAAAAAGAAAAAGTAAAAACAAAATTAAAAATTCAATGAAAAAGAAAAGAAAAAAAGAAGAGTGAAAAATAATAAATAAAAAATAGAAAATATACAAAAACAAACAAAACACAAAAAAATAAAGCACACGAATAATGGTTTACACATCATCTTGCTCCTGGTCTAATGATTCATAAGCTAGGTTTGCCTAGGAGATTTTTTTATTTTCATCATTTATCATTTTTATAATTTTCTTAGCTTTACCCTTTTCTTTTGTAGGAAGAGTTCTTAAAATTGGGAACTGATTTTTCATATGTCCAGGCTTCCTATATTCAAAGTAAACAATGTTAGAAGAATTCTTAACATTCTTACCATTTTTACCATTTTTACCATTATTCCACTTTTGTTGATGCTTATGCTTTGGTGTGTTTTTTAATTTTCTTGACAAGTTATTTCTTTCATCACCAACTAAGCCACTTTTGTCCATGTTTTTAGCGTTTAGCACTATCATCTCTCCTGCATTCAAAAGTCTTTGGCCTAAACTTTGCTCGTCGGTAATGAGTGAGCTAATAAGAATATCAATAGAATATTCATTCAAACTTTTTGATTCATAAATAGCAGCAAATTTAGCATCAAACTTATCAAGAAGATAACGTAGAATTTTATTAACTTTTTTAAAGTTTGAAAACTTTACCTAAAGCATGCAATAATGTCACAATTTGAGTAAACCTAGTATACATGTCTAAGATCATCTCATAAGGTTTCATGCAAAATATTTTAAAATCATGCATTAAAATATTCAACTTGGATTGCTTAATTTTACTTGTACCTTCATATATGGTGTGTAATTTATCCCAAATTTCTTTATCAGTAGTGCACGTGGAAACAAACATAGAGTCTTCACAATTTAAAGCACAAAATAAATAGTTTAACGATTTTGCATTCAATTGAACAATGATTTATTCTTTCTTATGCCATTAATTTAAAGGAATATCAGTTTTAATTCTATCTAAAATATGAGACGGTATAGAATAACCAATAAAAAACAATTGCCACATTCAAAAATCAATTGATTTCAAGAAAATAGACATGCGAATTTTCCAAAAAACAAAACTAATATTTTCAAATAAAGGTGGTCGGATGATTGAATAACCTTTCGCAATATTATGATTATAAAAATTAGCTATGGATAAAAAATTCTAAAGTTTTCAAAAAATATTTTTTTAAGAATCTCGCTCTAATACCACTTGAATGTTTGATAGGGATGTTAAGCCCTTATGAACTAGTCCCAAGAAGAACCAAGAAGGGAGGTGAATTAGTATTTTAAAAAGAATATTTCAAAATCAAAATCCAAACTAAGATTCACTACAAAAATCAAAGTGCAAATTAAATGCTGAAATAATAAAGGAAAGAACACACCAGATTTATAGTGGTTCATTTAAACTTGGACCTACGTCCACTTCTCGGAGGCACCCTCCGAGTATTGCACTAAACTCAGTGTCTCTCCTTTAGTCCCCATAGCTAGGTGGAGAAACCCTTACAAAATCACTTCCATATTCCCCGATGCGGCGGAGTAGCTGTGTCCTTTGACACCAAAGAGATCTTCTTCTTTCCAGAACTTCCCTCAAGACAAGCGTTGAATCCGATGGTACTAAGGTGCAAGTTTGCCGGAGCAACTGTGTGGAATCCCCCTCCACACTCCCTTGAATCCTCCTCCAAGGATCTTCTCCCTCTCTCAAACTCCACCCTTTTCCCTCTCCCTTTCAAGCTCTCTCTTCAAGTTTCCTCCAAAAGAATGAAGCTATAATGGCTGCCAAAGACACTTACTAAGTGCCTTGTCAAAGATTAAAGAGCTTAAAATGAGCTCATTAATTATAACTTGCTGACTTTATCGTCTAGGCTGATATGTATATCATCCTGGCCGATTAATATAAATTAAGCCCAATCAATCAGGATGATTTGGAACGATTAGAAGAAATTTGTTCATATCATCCAAGACGATAATATATCATCATAACCGTTCAATACTAATCATGAAATATCATCCTGAATAATGCTCTGAATAGAAGCTAGCCGATCTCAATTGTCCATGACATCGTCTTGGTCAATCCTGCGATTGGCCCGGCCGATGTGATCGTGCAACCAGCCTTAATTGCTTTCCTTAATCACTTGATCAATTTAGGCATAATTGTGCTGCATCGTCCAAGCTAATGTCCTAAATGATGTCAAAAAATAACTTAAATCAAAGTGCGAAAATTAAATGCAGAAGAAATAATAAGAAACAACACACCAGATTTTATAGTGGTTCCGTCAAACCTTGACTTACGTCTACTCCCCAGAGGCACCCTCCGAATATTGCACTAAACTTAGTATCTCTCCTTTAGCCCTCACAGCTAGGCAGAGAATCCCTTATATAATCACTTTGACCTTCCCCGATGCGGTGGAGTAGCCATGCCCTTTGACACCAAAGAAATCTTCTTCTTCCCAAAACATCCCTCAAGATGAACCTTGAATCCAATGGTACTAAGGTGTAAGCTCGCCAGAGCAACCATGTGGACTCCCCTCCACACTCCCTTGAAACCCCCTCCAAGGATCTTCTCCCTCTCTCAAATTCCACCCTTTCCTGTCTCCCTTTCAAGTTCTCTCTTCAAGTTTTCTCAAGAAGAACGAAGTTACAATGGCTGCCAAAGACACTTTCAAAGTCCTTAACAAAGC
Organism: Dendrobium catenatum; assembly: GCF_001605985.2. Classification (NCBI taxonomy): domain Eukaryota; kingdom Viridiplantae; phylum Streptophyta; class Magnoliopsida; order Asparagales; family Orchidaceae; genus Dendrobium; species Dendrobium catenatum. The sequence continues at coordinate 1,540,331 of NW_021318604.1, read as the reverse complement.
TTAAATAGAAGAGCTCCAAATTTTCTGTTAATTACAACATCCCGACATTATCGTTGATATTCCTATCATCTTGTATGATTAGTTCAAATCATAGAGCATAGCCAGAGCATCGCCCTAATTGCATGTCTGAACGATGAAAAAGTAAGCTGATCATCCGGGGTGATCTCACGATCATTCAGGCTGATTAGTACAAAAAAGGCATATATCATCTAGAGGATCACCTTGAATAGAAGCATGTTGATGTTTGATTATCTAGGAAGAACTAATGTTTGTAAACTGATCATCTTGGCTGATCATATGATCATCTAGGAGGATATGATCGAGCATTCAAACCTTAATTTCTTTCCTTAATTACTAGATTAATTTAGGTATAATTATATTGCATCGTCCATGATGATGTCTTGGACGATGTCTATAAATAAAATATACCAAAGTAGATCTGGCAGCAGAGCCTTTCTTAATTAAGCCTATCATCTCGATCGATACTAATATTTTCCAGGATGATGCACTAAATTGTGGCTGCCTTAATCAGAATTCCTTAATTAGGGTTTCTATTTTTAACTGATCATCCAGGCCAATTTTTTGATCCTCCTAGATGATGTGATTAAAAATATAAAACTCTAAACAACAGATAGAAAATAGAGAGCAAGGTTTACAAGAAAGCATACACCTTTACAGGATATGTCTAAAAAATACATCAATGAAAATTATAAATAAAACTTATTCTACCAAATCTTGAGACTTGAAAGGTGCACTGTAATCCTGAAATGTTAGTAAGCACATAAACAAAAATATATTGCAAATATAGGTAGACAACTGAAAGTGAGCCAAAATATTTGTTATCATTAAAAATATAAACTCATAAGCTTGAGTTGCAATAAACTCCCCCTTTTAGATGATGAAAAATATTATTGGTTCAATTTTCAAAAAAGAAAATATTTTCTCCTAATATCCCCCTTACCAGAATAAAAATTTAAAAATAAGGGAAATTATTTTATTTTTTTTTTGGAAAAAAGTTATTAAAAAAAGATACAAATACAACAGTATGTTATTCTCCTTTAGCATTATCAAAAAGAGAAGGGAAATAAATAAACAAAACGAACCTAGATCTAGTAAAAAAAAATAAGAAATTCTTATAATGAGAAAGTTACCTCTTGATTTAATTCAAAAACTTAGTAAGGAATGTATTAACAACGCATAACCCAGAAAAAGCTAGAAATTTAGAAATTATTACTCCAAGCTCAAGTTCATCTAAAGGCTCAAAAACTTTTGAATCCAATATCTAAATCAAGGAACAAATTAAAAAAAGAAACTCTAATTTTTTTCAAAACTCTTTTCATAAAACATATCTAATAGAAGATTAATGAAAAAATTGGTGAATAAGAAATCATGATTTTCAAGCTAAAGTACCGAAAATATATATACCACATCATAGTGTGCAAAAAAATTAAGCACTCTCATCATCACACATCCATTAGAATAACACTCCATAACCAATCAAACTGCACTTAAGTATACACTCACACAACAAAATATTGCTCCTAACAAAAGCTTGGAGTTGGTTGTCCTGTCAATCTATTATATGTTTGTGTTATGTTATATGATTTAAATATACGTAATTGATAATTGGGAAGTATCTACAAATTGAGTTTATGAGTTGCATGCTAATGGGGTTTAATTTAAATTTATTTTTTAATGAGTTACATTTATTAATGAATATTATTTGCTAAAGTTTGTTTATTTTTAATTTTAAAGAAACATGGGAATTAATAACTCCTGCCTATATTTTAATTGTTAATCCATAAGTCCTACTCTTTTAGAGATGAAGGTATTTATTTCATTCCAAAAGAATAAAAATTCATATAGTTAAAATTTATTTGAATTTTTTAATATTTTTTTATTTGATTTAGTTCATTTAAAATAATTTATTTAATTTATTTTAATTGAATTTTATTTATTACTTTAATTTATATGAATTCAATCATTTATTTTTTTATTCATTTATGATGTTTATTTTGTTTTGAATTAGTGAATTTTATTCACATTTAATAATTTTACATTTTTTATTTTTGATCTTTAATGAATTAAGTTTACTTAAAATTTTGATATTAATTTTATAATTTATTTTTTATTTTTATTTATTTAAAATTTTAATTTATTTTTATTTTTAATTAATAATTAAAAATTTTAATGTTTATTTGGTTATATATTACTTTTATATAAAAAATTATTTTATTTTAATTTTTGAATTTTTAATTTATTTTTATTTAATTTAGAATTTATTTTTTTTATTAATTTGTATTATTTTTTAATTCATATTTTATTTATTTATTTATTATATTTTTATTCATTTTTTAAGGTTGAACAATTTTTTTGACTTTTTGTGAAATGTTTAATTTATGAGATTTATTATTTTATCATGTTCTACCATTTATTTTGAGTTCAACACACTCAAAGTTGCTTTTCTATTTTTTATTAGTTTAATTATGATAGTTTAAATTTAATACTTTATTATTTATTTATTTATTTGGAAAAAATGCAAATTGCATTAAAAAGAAAAACAACTATTACAAACTAGAAATAAAAAATAAGCCCTATAAAACTATCATAATGGATATGCGATCCTCTAAATCCCATTTTAAATCCATTGGGGTGATGGGGACACTAAATATTGAAACAACCTAAAAGCTTGGTTAGTATCCTAGAGTTTCCAAAAGATAGAAAATGAAACCTAGTAAAAATCTCACATTTCATTATAATAATTTTAAAAAAGAAAAAAAAAAACCTACAAGAAAACTAAGCAAACAACAAAATAATACAAGAAAAATAAAAAGAATAGCTAAAATAGTTGCTAAAACATCAAAAGGACAGCCATCAACATCCTTTGAGATCAACTAGCTCCAATCAAGTGTAGAAACCACTGAAACGTCAATGCAACCAACAACAAACACTATGGACGAACAAAACAAAGTCGATGAAGCAATATCAGCGACTCCCACATCAAGAGTCCAAGAATCAGCCTATTTACAAACAAAGTCATACAAATTGATAATCAGCACCACACACCTCACTTTGGCAAGTAAAAAACCACAATTGTTCAATTCCTTCAAGTTTTGAACAAATAAGACTTGTTCTACAAATAACATCTCCATTCCCTTCAAGTCTTCAACCATCACGACATAAACTTCAAAGATCAAAGAAATAGAAACCATAGATCTAGTTGGGATATGATCCCATCTAAAACCATCACCAATACATCCAATAACAAACACCTTGGACGATCCAAACAAATTCGACAAAATAATAACACCGGTTCCAACATCAAGATTCCAAACTACAACCATAACGCTAAAGCTAGCTCCAATATGTCTAGGAGGATCCAAACAAACTTTCATAAATGAACCAAATAACATTAAATCAATCACTGCAATATCTTCGGCTTTACTAGACAAAGCCTTCAAGATAGCTGCATAACCAGTGCCAATCATACCAAAATTTGCTCGTAACATAACTTTTCCCATTATAGAAAAAAAGAATCCAATTCTTCTTTCCACAACCACAACAAACAGAAGAACATTGTATCTAAGAGTCTTTAAGAATCCATATGAAAATAGTTCTTCTAAATAGAAAGATCCACCTTTACCATCCAAACACCTAAACACCACCAATCTCTTAAACATCAATCGATCACACACCAAGAACACAATTAATACAAATATGGAATCAAGATAATCAATAAACCATAACAACTCCAAACTCAAAAAACCACACATAAAAATGAAATTTAACCAAGAAAAAATTTCATCCCAAGAAAAACTATATGCAACGGCGAGCCAACGAAAAACCTCCTCCAAAATCACCTTCAAATTTGTAGTCTCACCAATTTCCAAATCAATCCAACAGAGAACCTCCGTCAGGAAAAGCTCTGCCAAAACCGACTTCAAATCGGTCGCCTTCATAAAAATGGGCCGAAGGAGAACCTCTGCTTGACAAACTTCTTCCCATAAATCACCTTCTCCACAAAAATCCCACAAAGGAACTCCGATTTCCATACCAGGCTGATGGAGAACCACTGAAAGACAAATCTCTGCCAAAAATTCCAAGATCGCCTCGTCTCTGCCAAAAATGCCAAAGCTCCGCCAATATTAATATGTTTGATGACAAGCTTTTGACATTCATTTAATAAGAGAACTTGGGCATTTTTTAATTTTTTGTACCAAATAATCTATAATCATCACCATATCATCACAATAGGTTAGAAATGACCTGATATATGATCAATGAATTATGGCATTTGTGGAGTTCAATTTTGAATTATAAAAATATTTAAGGCTCTATCTCCCCTAAAGAATTCTAAGATTTTCTTTAATACATAAAAATAACAAACGCCACTTAATATATTCATATATATGTACCAAGTTGAGTAATAAAGTGATAGAGTAGAATGTCATACCCATGAGGAATTATGTGTTTCAGCAATCAACTTTTACTATTTAATCTACTTGTAAAATTATCTTATTAAAATAAAACTGTTGGTTATAAAAATTCAATCACTAAATATAAATAGTAAAATAATGGTTACAATACTTAAATAAAGCCTTTTTTTTATGAATGTAAGTTAAGTATATTTCTTAATGAAATTCTTATTTTTAATATGATTCTGAGCACATGAATTCCAATATCTTTGTCGAGCATGTATGGGTGATAAGGATATCTATTGACATCCTATATTTATATCATATCCTAAAAAACCTAGCTTATTATAGATCTTATGTTTAGGTACGCAAACATATTATTTTAATATTCCTGGTTGCACTTGCATTCCTCCATCAAGGTTATACATCATACTATATTTTACAAATATATACCCACTATATGCATTAAATATATAATGAGATAATATTAAAAATATCATTTCAGTTTTAGAGAACAAGAATCTTCATTAGTACTTAATTTATTTTCTTCCTCATCAATCCAAAATAAGAGAATTAGAAAGACATGAAGGAAAAGATAAGAAAACTCATTTTTATTAAAATCATTGAAGAATGAAAATAGAAGAGAATGATATCACCATGAAGGAACAATTTGTCTCTTCTACACTTCTTCTTTAATTTATGAAGTTGCTTTAACAAACACTAAATAAATACATTAATGATTGTATCTAGTACCTCCATAGCTTCTCTAAAATTTTTCTCTAAGAGAGATCTAAAAAAGTACTCTGAAATGTACTTAAATTATAAAAGTGACTGAACTCACTTACAAATATAACACAGTGACTATTTATAGAAAAATATAGATTAGGTAACTAGTTCTACAACACTTAAAAGATTAGTGCCGTAGAAATAATAAAATTAACTAATGTTGTTGCACTGATGTTTTTTTCTCTGTCATGGTGCCTTTTGACATGGATAAGTTACTTAGTGAATAGTTGCATCATTTCATTGACAGATCATGTCTTCTAAAAGTTACAACTGCTACGTTGCGACACTGATACCTTTTGAATGTTGTGGCACCCGAGAGGCAATTTTTGCACCAAGACGTGATAGTTGTGACACTGTGACACTTGAAGATAATTAATATGGGGTTGTAAAGCTGACCATTTTTATGTCATGGTTCTATCCAACATAGAAGTGAATTCCACCATGCCAATATTTTAGTGTTCTAACACTGCCCTTGATGGCGCTGTTGTGTTGATTTGTCTAAAGATAAGGCAGTGGATTATACCTCGAATTTGTGCCTTTTATTTATTTTCATATATGACACAACTTAAACAATATATTTTTACAAAAAATATAACTCATAAAATAATATATTATTTATACTTATCAAATTCTCCCCAGTTTAAACTCTTGCTTGTCCTCAAGTAAATAAATATTTTTTTTAATTCTTATTAAATATTTAACTAAAGTAAAAACTAATAATTTAAAATTACTAAAATATAGGATAATATAATATGGTCTAGAAGTAGTAAAGATGTACAAGGTTATGATTCTAGTTTGAAAAAATACTAAAACTTACACTAATCTGACATCCTTACTATTGCTTACTTTGAATTCACAGGTTATCAATTTAATTGTTATTATTATTTTTAATTTTAAAGTGAATATTGTAGCTTAATGATTAGATATGTTAGTAGTTAAAATTGAAACTTTATTAGTTCATTATCATTTGTACTAGTTTTCTTATATTATCATTTATGAATTTAAGTATAAGATTATAATCAAATTTTAAGTTTTTGATTGATAACAATTTTTTAATGTACTCATCTTTTCTTTTTCATCTATTTCTTTTTTTATTTTTTCTTAGAAATATTTTCATATTTCTTTATTTTATGGTGTGTACAGTTAATGATTTTTTAATATTAATTTTTACTTTGAACCGTTTTACAATCTTATTGAATTTTATGTAAGGATTTAATGAGAATACCAATTCTAAATTTGATTTTCTTAAGATTTCTAATTTTAATCTACTCATATCTAATCTTTAATTCTAATTATTCATCTTAATTTCAAAAAATAATACATAAAGATATAACATATAATTTTAAATAAGTAATAGCTTAAATGGTCTAAGTTAGTTAATTATTAGATTTTCAACTCTATTAGTATAAACATTATTCATTTGAATTAAGATCTAAGATTTTATTATTATTCTAATTTTATATAATTTTTAATTTTCACTTTTACAAAGGTTAATTAAATAATAAGAATACAAAAAAAAATATTTAAAGTAATACTGAGCATGAGGGGAATTTCAATAAAATATAATTAAAAGAAGCACAAATAATAATTAACACTACACATACCTTCATATGAATGATAAAGGCGCATAAAATATTTAATAACATAACATAAACAAAACAGGGGTTAGAAAATAACTAGAGCATTTGGCACCATATGTATCATATGGGCTTCAATAGTAAAAAACATAAAGTTATACTCACACTACTTATACTAATTACTCACACAACTATGTTCTCTTCTAAAAGATATGAAGTAAAACAAAGATATAAATACACATCACATCTTTATCCAAATTTAAGATTTACTTTTTCTTCTAATCCACAAGGTTTCAATCTATGATCATTGACCATAAAAATGTGAAAAGTTATCTTCTCTTGAATGTTGATGTCAACATTGAGATATATTCAAATAATAGTCTTTGGCCTAACCCATCCAGATTTATGTTTTCCATGGAAAACATTTTTCCTGTAATCAAATAGTAAGACATCTTGACCAAGACAAATTTTTAACCTTAATACATATTAATTCATTTACTTCATATATGCCTTGTATCTTCTTGTATCTTCATGAACTTCATCATTAAACTTATGAAATTTAGCAGAACTCTGTATGTGGAGAAGAGAAAATGAATCTTCATTTTTCAAATATTCTTCTCTTATAATAATAAAGGAGGAACGTCTTTTCTTGATTCCATCCATTCCTTAAGTTGAATTTTCAAGAAGAGAAAGATAGCACTAAACTCAAAAACTAAGGAGATTTGAGAATTAAGATGTCAACATGCAGCTTTTTTAATTTGCAAGTGAGGAGAAGTTTTAAAATTTGAATTTTTAAGCAACAATGTTTCTGAATAGCGATGTGGTACTAAATGTAGTGCTGTATACTCCTTCTTCTCTCAAGTTTTTTTTAAGAAAACATAAATAATTAAAATTAATTAAAATAACAACCCTACCTAAACAACTAAACTATAAGCTAGGTTGCCTCACTTAAAGCACCAAGTTTAAAGTTTTCTACCAGACTTAATTATATATTAAACCTAATTATGGGTTACCTCCCATACAGTCCTCAATTTATAATATTAGCCAGAATTGCCTAAATGTTTCAATTATTTTCATTCTTTAAATGACTTCCATTAAGATCCTTTCTTTTTATTTTGGATTAAGTATTACTAGCTAAGTAAATTAGATTTTCAAAATTTTAATAGAAGTAGTTTTATTTTGTAATTAATTCCCTAATTACATAAATACAAACTCCAATGTTAATTTTTTATTTCTAAATTGATTTCTTTGATTAAAATACATGAGGATATGTAAGTCTAGGATTAACAATAGGTTGTTGAGGATTTTTCTAATGTACTCCTTGAATATTCTGCCCATTATTCAATTGATTAATACTACTCACATTATTTTACTAATTAAAATTATGATTGTTCCTCTAACCTTGAATAAATTTATTTGAATAGGATTTATTTTGTCTTCCAATTAAATTAATATTCTTAATCCCTTGCATATTATTATATTCAATAAAATTATGAACCCCTGAAGATTTAGTTCGTATTCTAGAATTTACTCATATTATATTTAAATTCTTAGAAAATACTGCAACTTGTGCAAACATGATTGATAAAGCATTAGATTCAAAAATTCTAGCTACTTTCTTAGGATTTATTATATCATTAGGCCATTGGAAATTATTAGTAGCTATTTCCTCTATTAATTCAGAGGCTTCCATAAATGGCTTTTCCATTAATGACCCTCCAATGGTAGCATCAATTATTGCTCTAAGAGATCCTTCTAATCCATTATAAAATGTTTGAATAACAAACCAATTAGTTAATGTGTGATAAGGGAATTTTTCAAGCATTTTCTTAAATCATTCCCAGCTCTCATAAATGGATTATTCTTCAAATTAAGTAAAAGTTGTTGTGTCAATTCTAAGTTTGGTAATTTTTTAAGAAGGAAAATACTTTGTAATAAAATTATGAGCCAACTCATTCCAAGTAGTTATAGAGCTTGGGGGTAAAGAATTAAATCACAATTTAGCTTAACTCTTAGAGAAAAGGGAAATGATATAAGTTTAATAGTATCATCATTGATACTATTATAATTAAATGTTGCAAAAATTTATAAGAAACTGGCAAAATATAAATTAAGATCTTCTAGAAGAGTTCTCCCAAATTGAGAGTTTAGAACCATTTAAAAAATATGTAGTTTTAAATAAAAATTATCTGCTTTGATTATAGGTATATTTATGCTCTGATGAATTATGTATACTAAATGGTTTGCACAATCCTTAAGAGGCCTAAAATGATTTTTCCCTAACTCAAGTTTAGTTATTTTTTAAAATTATTTTAGTTGTTTGAATTTTAAAAAGGGTTCTCTCAATTTTAGGATCAAATGATAAAAGTTCTTTTCTATGGCTATAAAGCGTGCAATAAGAAATATACAATTAGTAATCAAAGCAACTAAAAATAATAATAAAAAATATAAGTAGGTCTAACTATACAATTAATTCAATAATTTTGTTAAATTTTTTTAAAAATGAAAGTACTTCCCCAACAATGATGTAAAAAACTTTATGGGGGCTATGGAGTGCAAGTTTGAATTATAAAAATGTTTAAGGCTCTATCTCTCCTACATAATTCTTAGATTTTCTTTGATATATGAAAACAACAAACCCCACTAAATATGTGCAAGTATTCATGCCAAATTTAATAATAAAATGGTAGAGTAGAGTGTCAAACCCAAGAAAAAGTATCGTTTTAAGCAATCAACTACTATGTTTACTCTAATTATAAAATTATCCTACAGAAATTAAATTGTTAGTTGTGGAGATTAAATTATTGAATAAAAATTGTAAAATAATGGATACAAGATTTAAATAAAATGTATTGGATTGATGAATGTAAATTATATGTGTTTTCTAATGAAGTTCTTATTTTTAATATGATTCAGAGTATATGCATCCCTATATCTCTTTTGAGCTTGTAGGGGTGAAAAGGATATCTGCTGACTTCCTATAGTTATATCATCTCCTTAAGAACCTAACATATTTTACATTCTATGCCTAGGTATATAAACATACTATTTTAATATTTATGGTTATTCTTACATTCTTCCATCGAGGCTATACATCACACTAGGTTTTAATGATACATATGGCCACTATGTGCTTTAAATAAAGAATGAGATAATATTGAAAACATCATTTCACTTTTAGAGTGTAAGAATCTTCATTAGAACATAATACATTTTCTACATTATCAATCAAAAATTAGAGAATTTGCAAGGCATAGGAGAAAATATAAGCAAACTCATTTTCATTGAAATTAGAGAAGATAAAAAATACAAGAGATTGATATCACGAGGAAGGATCAATATTTCTTTTCTACACTTCTTCTTCTTCCTTAATGTATGGAGTTACTCTAACAAACACAAACTAAACACTCTAATGATTGTATCTATGACATCCCTAGTCTCTCTTATATTTGACTTAAAAAGAGATCTAAAGCACTTTAAAAAGTATTGAATTATATAAGTTATTGAACTATGTTACAAATATAACAAAATTACTATTTATAGGAGAATATAAATTATGATACTAGCACTAAGGCACTTGAAATATTGCCACCAGAGTGCTCATAAAATGAACTAATGTTTATATGCTAAATTTTTTTGCTCCGCCATTGTGCATGCTAATGTGGATTAATTACTTAGTGACTAGTCATTCCATTTTGATGACATGTCACACCCTTTAAAAGTTACAACTACTACACCATGGCGCTAGAGGCATTAGAACAACACGGTGTCTAAATAGCAATTTTGGTGTTGAGGCGTGATAGGTTATTACACGACGATGCTTGAAGATAGTGAACAAGGCAATATAAAGCTGACTATTTTTGCTAAAGCATTTTCTAATAAAGATGTCAATATCACCATGCCAATCTTGTAGAACTATAGTAATGCCCTTGATGGCGCTACGATGTTGATTTTGTTGAAACTCGTTCACTAAGAATTAGGTTGTTAAACCTAAGCTTATGTCCCACAGCTAACCAAGAGGGGGGGGGGGTGAATTGGTAATTAAAAAGAAATTTACCCTCTTAAAATTTGGAAATGAAAAATAACTTTAGTGAGTTTTATAGAAATAGATTTTTCAACCACAAGTTGTAAACGTTAAAGTAAAAATAGCGGAAAAATAAAGAACACCAAATTTATAGTGATTCGATCAAAACCAGACCTACATCCACTCCCTGAAGGCACTCTCCAAGTATTGCACTAATACCACTAGTGACTCTCCTTTAGCACCCACAACAAGGCAGAGAAGCCTTTACAAAAACACTTTCCACCACTACCCAGTGCGGAAGAGAACCATCGTCCTTTTACACTATCCCACGTGTTGGTATAGAATCATCCTTCCTTTCACACTCTCCTAGTGTGGGCAGAGAACCCTTCGGTTGTTCACACTCTCCTAGTGTGGGCAGAGAACCCTTCATCCTTTCTCACTCTCCTAGTGTGGGCTGAGAACCCTTCATCCTTTCACACCCTCCTAATGTGGGAAGAGAACCCTTCGGCTGTTCACACTCTCTAAGTGTCGGCAGAGAACCAGATCTCTTTGATAGATCTTCTCAAAAGAAATCTAGAAGGAAGAAAGAAAAGAGTGAAGTAATTCCAAATCAAAAGTATAGACTCTTACCTTTAACTACCAAGTGAAGCCTTCTCTCTCTAGTAGTAAGAATCTTCTTTCGAATGCTCTCTCACACTCTCTCCTTGACTCTTCTTTCAACATGCATGAAGATCAATGGGAAAAAAAGATTTGGTGGTAGTCTAACTTGGACTATATATAGAAGAGACAAGAAAAACCGTTAAAAAACTTCAAATATTCAAGTCAACACGTAGTGGATCATCCCGTACGATCATGGATCGTCCTGGACAAATTTACTTAAAAGCTTATGAATGAACCCAATATATATTGATAAGAATTGACTTCGTACCTGATCATCATCCCGTACAAACTAGGTTCGTCCGGTACAAATGGTTATTCCATAGGTCGGTTCCCAAAAAGTGCTGGATGACGTCAAAATTTGAAGTGTTGATTCACTTCATCCTGGGATGACATATCTTCTTTCTGGACGATTTTTGGACAGAGGATTTTGTCCAGAGACGGATAGTGAATTTTGTCTCGATGATTAGTATAAAATCAAATTCCAGAGGAGTTCATCCAGGGATGAACTTGGACTTCGTCTGGATGAATAAACCAAATTGGAAATCTAGAGGATTTCGTCTAGAGACGAATCATGCATTTCGTCTGGATGAATAGACCAAATTTGCAATCTAGAGGATTTCATCCATAGACGAATCATGCATTTCGTCTGGACGAACATTGTAAAGTTAGAATCCAGAGGAGTTCGTCCCGGGATGAATATGGAATTTCGTCTAGACGATCAGGACTTAGAAAAAATTTTCTCACTTCCTGTTCGATCCATTGCTCTACTAAGGGGATAACTAACTTGATCATCCTGTACGAACTACATTCATCCCGTAAGATAAATATAAATTTCTTATTCCCCAAGTGTGTGTGTGTGTGATTATCTACACAATTATAATCACTCCCTCTCAAAATCAATACAAAGATAAGTATAAACTTCAATTTACAAACTATCTCATATTGAATATGAATTAAAGTCTACATTAATCTGGAGTTTGATTTTCCTGAAATGTTAGTTCACAGAAGAGCAAAAAACAAATCTTCCAAACTGTGTTAGTAGAAAACAAAAATTAAAACAATAATATTTGGAATAATCAAAACTATACAAGTTGCAAGAATGTAAAACATGCAAATAAGAATTTTTTTAACAATATCCCCCATTTTTATGATGGCAAAATAATTATTGTTTGTAGGATTTCAAATTCTAAGAATCACCTAAACTCCCCCTGAATTGATGAATACATGAAAATAAGGAGGCATTGAATAAATTTTTTTTTTTCAAAAAAATTTATACAAAAACAAAATAAAACAAAAACACAGATACAATAAAATACAAACTAACAAAACAAACAATTTCTCCCCCATTTTGACAACAGCAAAAAGTGAAGAAGAAAAAGACGTGAAATATAAGCAGAGATATGAAAAGCAATTAATAATTTAATCTTGAAAATGATTGAAAAATGTTATGCAAAAAAATTAAAATATTAGGCAAATCATAGAAATTCATAGAATTTAAGAAGAGTTATAACTTAGATAATAAAAAGATTTTAACAAAAGCATGGTTCAATTTAGACACTAATATAGAGAAAATCATTGCAAGAAGGATGAATAAAAAATTGTATATTTCATATTGAACATAAGATCAATTTGAATTAAGAGATTAAAAGAGTCTGGAAAGAAATAACTACCACAGTGGCGCTTTGCGCTTCTTTTTCAAATTTGTAACACATTTTTGTGCATCTTTCACTTTGGGCTTATTTTGTGCCTCTTTTTCACATTGCGAACCTTTGCGTATTACTTTTGATTTTTGTACATTTTTACAATTTTCAAGAGTAATCGTATTCTTTCCAAAAACAATAATCTAAATTTCAAATCTTTCTAAGTGCATAAATATTAATTGATAAGTGAAATACAAAATAAGAAAAACATCACACTTGCAATAATAATATTAATAATAATGTAGTCTAAATAAGAGACATGGATTGATAATCTTAATAACATCAAGTTATAAGCAAAACTTAAATTTAGAAAAAATTAGATTTTCTAATGAATTTAATTTTAACTTACAATTCAAGATATAGCACTATTAAGATTAAAAATCTAATGATTTTCATAATGCTACTATACATTTCAATAATATTAAAGCCAAAAACACAAGATTATATATTGATATCAATGTGATGAAATTACAATCTAACTCAAGATATCAATATAAAACAAAACATCTAAAGAAAAGAAAATACAACAAACTTTCTTAAGATAACAACTAACACATAAACTATAGAAAACACATAAAACAAATGCAACAGTCACTCAGACAGACCCTGATCTAGAGGAGAAGGAGGTGCAACACCAAAGAAGTTGAAATAACTACTGATCATAAGCATATTGGAATTTATGTCATTTATCTGATCGCGCATAAATCCCTTGTCTTGATTGTATTGTATATCCTCTTGCTACAAATGAGCTTCAATTTGATCAAACCTTTGATCAAGATGAGTCTCTAAACTGTCAAATCTTTGAACCAATTCTTGATAATTTGGTTCACTAGTAGGTGTAGGCTCAGCTTCTTCTTCTGATTCACTAATAACAATATGTGAGAGTGTGACTATTCAGTTAAAAACCCCATCAATTTAATTAAAAATGACACGTTCGTACCAGACAAAACAAGTTCATCCCGTACAAAATTTTCAATTCGTTCTGCACAAAAAAAATTTCATTTGGACGATCCAAAGCGTCAAAATGAAACACCTTTTCATAATCAACACAACTTAAGAAGCATCCTTTCGTACAGACTTTTGACCAGTCTGATCGTACAGATGAACACGTGTTTGTTCTGGGACAATCAGAACTTATATCATTTTTATGGCAGTTGAAACTGTCCCCTACATCAAACCGACATGTATTTGTCTAGATGAACCAAAGGTTCGTATGTACGAAGTTCATATTAAAAACTACCTTATCCATTCAACTGCTTTATTCATTCATCCCGTCGTTTGAAAAACATTTCGTCCCGGATGATCATGATGATTATACAGACGAAGTGATAATAAAACACTGAAAGCTGCACTCAAACGGTTCAAAATTTGACACTTTGTCACATTACATACATCGTCCCGTACGAAAAAGTTTTCCTGGATGATTGTCACTCAAAAAATTTTCAAATTTTTTTGCAATCAATCAAAACTAAGACACAAAACACTCTAAAAACACAAAACAACTAAAAAACACAAACTCTAAAAGAAAAAAATCACACATATAAAATCAAAAACACATAAAGAACACAAAAACATTTAACTAGAAAATAAACATCAATATTGCAAAAGTATTTTTATTTAAGCATTCAAATCAATCAGACCAAGCCTTGTTCTTAATGCACTGAAAGTATCAAAAGCTAAAAGTTTTGTAAAAATGTCTGCAAGTTGATTTTCAGTAGAAATATGAGAGAGTTCAATTTCTCCTTTGGATACATGATCTCTTATGAAATGATGTCTTATGTCTATATGTTTGGTTCTTGAATGTTGAATAGGATTTTTAGAAATACAAATAGCACTAGTGTTATCACAATAAATTTGAATAGTGCCTATAGTCAATCCTAAATCAATCAACTGTTGTTTCAACCAAAGTACTTGTGCCACACAACTTCCTAATGCAATGTATTCAGTTTCTATAGTAGATAGGGCTACTAAATTTGTTTTTATTGGACCAAGAGACTAGAGAATTTCCAATAAATTGACATGTTCCATAAGTGCTCTTTCTATCCACCCTACAACCTGCAAAGTCAGAATCTGAATAACAAATTATTTCAAATGAAGAGATAAACTTAGGATACCAGATTCCTAAGTTCTGAGTTCCTAAAAGATATCTTAAAATCCTTTTCACTACTGTCAAATGTGATTCTTTTGAATCTGATTGAAATCTAGTACACAAACAGACACTAAACATGATATCGGGACAGCTAGCTATCAAGTAAAGCAAAGATCTAATTATCCCTCTAAATTTCTTTTGATCAATAGATTTTCCCTTAGGGTCCTTATCCAACTGAACTAAGGAACTCATTAGTATACTAACAGGTTTAGCATTGTCCATTTCATACTTTTTGAGAATGTCCTTAACATAATTTGACTGACTAAGAAATGTACCTTCCTCAATTTGCTTAAAGTTAAATCATAGAAAGTAACTCAAATCTCCCATTAGACTCATCTCAAATTCTCTACTCATTATTTTAGAAAAATCATCACAAAGATTTTTATTTGACGATCCAAAAATGATATCATCCACATAAATTTGAACTATGAGTATATCCTTTCCACATTTCTTCAAAAAGGGAGTTGTATCCACACTTCCTTTTTTAAAAGATCTTTTAAGTAGGAAGGTGCTCAACTTCTCATACCAAGCCCTAGGTGCCTGTTTTAATCAATATAATGCCTTTTTCAACTAGAAAACATTATTTGGGTATTTATAATTTTCAAAACCTGGAGGTTGTTTTACAAAAACATCATCTTGAATTACCCCATTTAAAAAGGCACTTTTGACATCCATTTGATACAATTTAAATCCTCTAAATAGGCAAAGGCTAGCAAAACCCTAATTGCTTCAAGTCTAGCTACAGGGGAAAAAGTCTCCTCAAAATCAATCCCTTCAATTTGATTATACCCCTTAGCTACTAATCTAGCCTTATTTCTAATGACTACTCCTGAGTCATTCATTTTGTTTTTGAATACCCACTTAGTTCCAACTACACTTTAATCCTTTGGCCTTGTAGTTAATTCCCAAACTTTATTTTTTACAAATTGATTCAACTCTTCTTGCATGGCCAAAATCCAAAATTCATCAGAAAGTGCTTAATCAATATTAGTGGGTTCTATAATTGAAATGAAGGCTGAATGATTGACTTCTTTGTTTAATCCACGCCTAGTCCTTACACCCTCACTTGGTTCACCTATAATCAATTCCCTTGGGTGGTTTTTAGAAAATCTCAAATCTCTAGGCAAAGGGTTTTCTATCTCCAAATTTTCTTCCAAATTCATTTTATCAATCTTTTGGGAATTTATCTCAATTTCATCTTCTTCAACATTTGGATCTTCCATACTTTCAGATTCATCAAATACAACATGTGTGGTATCCTCAATTACCAAAGTTCTTCTATTGAATACTCTATAAGATTTTTCCAACACTTGAGTATCCAACAAAAATTCCTTCATCTGATTTTGGATCAAATTTTCCTAAGGCAGATTTTCAATTGTTATGAATGAACACCTTGCAACTAAAAATATGCAAATGTGACAAATTTGGTGTTATCCCTTTTAGCAACTCATAGGGTGTTTTATTCAATTTAGATCTCACATTCACCCTATTCAAAACATAACATGCAGTGCTAACTGCTTCTGGCCAAAAATATTTAGTAAGAGAGTATTCTGCCAATATTTCTCGGGCGGCTTCTATTAATGTTCTATTTTTCCTTTCGACTACCCTTTCTATTGAGGGGTTCTAGGTACAAAAAAATTGTAATCAATTCCTTTCTCCTTACAAAATTCCTCAAATATCTCATTCTGAAATTCTCCTTCATGATCACTTTGTATAGAAATAATTTCATATCCTAGTTTTCTTTGAATCCAAGTCAAAACATTTCTAAATTCATCAAATGATTCACTCTTATAAAATAGAAATCTAACCCATGTGAATCTTGAGTAATCATCCACAATCACAAATCCGTATACCTTCCCTCCTAAACTCACAGTTCCAACTGGTCCAAAACGATCCATATGCAAAATCTCCAATGGTTTACTAGTTCTAAGATCCTTATTGGACTGAAAAGAAGACTTCACCTGCTTCCCTAATTTACATGCATCACAAAGGTGGTCCTTAGTAAAGTCTAGTTTAGGTATACCTCTCACTAAGTTCTATTGGGTAATCCTCCTAAGGTTTTTCATGCTAGAATGACAAAGTCTCCTATGCCAAAGCCATGAATCATCAAATACAATTTTCAAACAAAAAGTAGTAGGAGTTTGAATGCAATTCAAATCTAGCATATAAATATTGTTTACCCTTTTTTCATTCAAAACAGCTTTACCATTTAGGCTTAATATGCAGCTAGTAGGAAAAACTT
The DNA here is from genome assembly GCF_001605985.2 of Dendrobium catenatum. Lineage (NCBI taxonomy): Eukaryota > Viridiplantae > Streptophyta > Magnoliopsida > Asparagales > Orchidaceae > Dendrobium > Dendrobium catenatum. Next base: position 1,522,778 of record NW_021318604.1, on the reverse strand, counting down.
TTACATAATAATCCAATTATCACATAGTTGGCTTATACTTAACAAATTATTCTTTAAGCCTTCAACCAATAACACATTGTCTATAAAAAAGTACTTAAGATTTCCAATCATACCTGATCCAACCACCTTCTTTGTGGTATTATCTCCAAGTGTAACATTGCCTCCATTATTGGCTTCCAGCGTTATGAATTCAGCAGTATCTCTAGTCATATGCTTTGAACATCCGCTATCCAGGTACCATATGCTCTCACAAGGTCTTGTGTGAGAGGGATCCTGCAAAAATATCAAACGTTAGACCTGGGAGCACAAACAAGTTTGGGTTCACCTTTTAGCAATTTATAATCAGATGCATGTATGATATGTCTAGGTTTATGCATCTTGGGTCTCCACACAAAATTATTTTTCATCTTCAAAGTACAGGTGTGTGCTATATGACCTAACAATCCACAATTATTATATTTGACTTTTGAAAAAAGATTCCTAAGTCTTCTACCATTTATTTGTCTATTCAGGGATTGCATAAATTTAGGATACAGAATAGGACTAGTAAAATATTCAAGTCTGCGTAGTATCCTATTATCCTCGAGAGCTTTTATTTTTAATTTATAAAAAGAATTCATTTCTTCCAAGACCCGATTCATATAATTGATTTTATATAATTTACTCTCTGATTCATCCTTAAAGTTCTTAAAATCTTTCTCAAGTTCTTCATAGGATGATTTTAAATTCTCATGATTTTTATTCAAGCCATCAAACTCATCAAGTAAATTCATGTGGTTGTTGTCAACTAAGGCATGATCTTTCCTAAGGATATCTTTTTTCTTTTTAAGTTCTTCAAATTCTAACTTAGACTAGCATCCATTTTCTTCATCTTTTTATATGCTTCATGCATGTGTTTAGAAACTTCAAACAATTCATCATAAGTTAAGTCACATACCTCTTCTTGATCTAACTGATCAAGACTGTCGGCTATTAAGCACAGATTAGTGACTTCCTCTTCCTTTTTAGTCTCTGATGAATCTGAAGCTGAGTCTGCCCAGAAAGCCCTTTGAAACTTTTTCCTACCCTTCTTTGCAATTGGTTTCTACTCTACCTTCTCCTTGCTAGGAGTGGCTTTGAGTTTTGAGCATTCAGTCTTGATATGACCAGGTTTCCTGCACTCATATAAAATCACATCATTTGAAGCCTTATCATTTTTATTAAATTTACCTATATTCCATTTATGACGTCTCTTCTGCTTCCTCTTCTGAAAGCTTCTGAATTGTCTAGTCATCAATGCTATATCATCTTCATCCTCAGGTTGTGAGTGTTCACTCTCAGACTCTTCCACTTTTAATGCAATATTCTTTTTCCTTCGTGGTTCTTCTGCATCAATCTTTTTTTTGGCTAACTCCTTGCTTGTAAGCAATTAGCGAACCAAGAAGATTATCAATAGAATAAATGTTTAGATCTTTAGACTCTGCAATTGCAGTAATTTTAGTATCATAAATAGTAGGCAAACAACGAAGAATCTTATTAACCATTTCAGCATTCGTTAGTTCCCTCCCTAATGCATGCAAAGAAGTGACTATTTGTGTGAATCTTGTATACATATTAGAAATGGATTCATTAGGTTTCATGCAAAATAATTCATAATCGTGCAACAAGATATTAAGTCTAGATTGTTTAACCCCATTAGTCCCCTCGTACGTTATATAAAGTCTATCTCATATGTCCTTTCCACTTTTGCAAGTGGAAACCCTCATGTACTCTTCTGATTTTAAAGCACAAAAGAAATTATTCAAGCATTTGGCATTTAGTTGTGCTAAGTCTCATTCTTCTACTATCCAATCTGCAAAAGGTGTTTTAACTCTAACTCTATCAACTAGTCTAGTTGGTTTTGTATAATATTCCTGAACTAAGACCCAGATACGATAACCAAGTGATTGTAAAAATGTAGACATGCGTGTTATCCAAAAATCAAAAGGTATATTGTCAAACAGTGGAGGTCTAGTTATAGAATAACCCTCAGGTGTGTTTTGGTTTCTAAATGTAGCCATCTACGTTAATCAAAAAGTAGTCTAAACTTATGATTTTGAAACAATGCTCTGATACCACTTGTTGAAACTCGTTCACTAAGAATTAGATTGTTAAAACTAAGCTTATATCCCATGGCTAACTAAGAGGGAGGAGAATTGGTAATTAAAAAAAAAATTACCCTCTTAAAATTTGGAAATAAAAACTAACTTTAGTGAGTTTTATAGAAATAGATTTTTCAACCACAAGTTATAAACGTTAAAATAAAAATAGCAGAAAAATAAAGAACACCAAATTTATAGTGGTTCAGTCAAAACCAGACCTACATCTACTTCGTGGAGGCACCCTCCGAGTATTGCACTAATACCACTAGGGATTCTCCTTTAGCACCCACAGCAAGGCAGAGGAGCCTTTACAAAAACTCTTTCCATCACTTCCCAGTGTGGCAGAGAACCGTCATCCTTTTACACTATCCCCAATATTGGTTGAGAACCGTCCTTCCTTTCACATTCTCCTAGTGTGGGTAGAGAACCCTTCAGCTGTTCACACTCTCCTAGTGTGGGCAGAGAACCCTTCGTCCTTTCACACTCTCTTAGTGTGGGCAGAGAACCCTTAATCCTTTCATACTCTCCAAATGTGGGAAGAAAACTCTTCGGCTGTTCACACTCTCCAAGTGTCGGTACAGAACCAGATCTCCTTGATAGATCTTCTCACAAGAAATCTAGAAGGAAGAAAGAAAAGAGTGAAGTAATTCCAAATCAAAGTATAGACTCTTACCTTTAACCACCAAGTGAAGCCTTCTCGCTCCAGTAGTAAGAATCTTCTTTCGAATGCTCTCTCACACTCTCTCCTCGACTCCTCTTTCAATAGGCATGAAAACCAATGGGAAAAATGATTTGGTGCAGTCTAAATTGGACTATATATAAAAGAGACAAGAAAAACCATCCAAAAATTGCAAATATTAAAGTCAACACGCAGTGGATCGTCCTGTACAATCATGGATCGTCCTGGACGAATTTACTTAAAAGCTTATGAACGAACCCAATGCATATTGATATGAATTAACTTCATACTCGATCATCATCCCGTACGAAATAGGTTCGTCTGGTACGAACGGTTATTCTATAGGTCAGTTCCCAAAAAGTGCAGGACGACGTCAAAATTTGAAGTGTTGATTCACTTAGTCCTGGGACGACATATCTTCGTTATGAACAATTTTTGGACAGAGGATTTCATCTAGAGACAAATAATGAATTTCATCTCGATGATTAGTGTAAACTGAAAGTCCAGAGGAGTTCGTCCAGAGATGAACTTGAACTTCGTCTGGACGATAACAGACCAAATTGGAAATCCAGAGGATTTCGTCCAGAGATGAATCATGCATTTCATCTAAACGAACAGACCATATTGGAAATCCAGAGGATTTTGTCTAGAGATGAATCATGCATTTCATCTGGACGAACATTGTAAAGTGAGAATCCATAGGAGTTCGTCCCGGGATGAATATGGAATTTCGTCCGGACGATCAGGACTTAGAAAAAATTTTCTCACTTCCTATTCGATCCATTGCTCTACTGAGGGGATAACTGATTTGATCGTCCCATACAAACTACATTTGTACCGTACTATCAATATAAATTTCTTGTTCCCTAAGTGTGTGTGTGTGTGATTGTCTACAGAATTACAATCACTCCCTCTAAAACTCAATACAAAGATAAGTACAAACTTAAATTTACAAACTATCTCATGCTGAATATGAATTAAAGTCTATATTAATCTAGAGTTTGATTTTCCTGAAATGTTAGTTCACACAAGAGCAAAAAATAAATCTTCCGAACTGTGTTAGGAGAAAACAAAAATTAAAATAATAATATTTGGAATCATCAAAACTATACAAGTTGCAAGAAGGTAAAACATGCAAATAACAACTCTCTTAGTAGATTTGTCCTATAATGCGATGTTGAATAATACTTTGATATTTGTGCCTTTTTTATATTTTTTTTGCACAACACAACTAAAGTAACACATTTTCACTAAAATATAATATAAAAAGTAATACATTAATTATACTTGTTAAAAATGTTTGAGTGAATCTAGAATTATATTTTATTTTTGACGATTTTATTTAACACTTTATTAATTTTTCTTCATTTGTTTATAATTTTTTATTTTTTTTCATTTTCTTATAGATCTTCTATTTCTTACTTAATTATACTCTTAATTTTAAGAAGGTTTAGTTTTAGTTATTTTTTTTATTCTTTATGATTTATTAAATTTTTTTTTATTATTTTTTTGGTTAAAATCCATGGAGAGGACTATGCATAATGACCCCAAAAAGATTACATTTCCTTCAAGGGTTCAAATGGTCCTTAATGGTCAAAGATATACAATTAAAAAGACAAAAAAAACTAATTAGCCAATGAACCTTAATTCTTACTAGGTACAAAAAAAAAAAAAAAGAAAGATGGAGCCAAGAGCCACCAGCCAAAGAAGTTCCACTTAGAATAAAGCTTGGGGAAAACTATGCACACATCGGTGAACCTGTAGAAAATTATTATGGTAATTATAATATAGAAACCAAACAACTCTCCTTTGAAGCCTAGCAGAAATCCTTTTTGACAAACCTCCTAGAAAAAGCATAGCCATACGAGATAAGAAAATTATAGAAACATAAAATGAACAATTGAGAGCCTCTTAAAACTTGACCAAATAGTAATTCCCCAGGAGGATAAAATAATTTAAACCATAAAGAGAAATGAAACCCCAAAAAACCATGATAACTGTATAAAAAGTCAAACACAACATCCTTTTAACCAAACACTTCCAACCTCTCAAAAACCTCCAGGAAAATAAAGCCCATAATATCAAATAATCTTGGGTCACATAAAAAATATAGCAACAATAACAATAGATAGTAGATGATACACACAAATAACATAAATAATCTTCAAATCCTTGTACAGAACTCAAACCCTCATGCAAATGTCAAGAAGAGTATCTAAGATAAGGTTACAAAGCACTAACAACAAAGAGAACTTGAACCACAAGAGATCCCTTCTTTGGAAATGCCTAGATGCTAGAATAAGCAACTACCAAATCTTTATAAACTAACCTCCAAACACCCAACCATAATAAAGATCAAAAGTAGACAAGAAAAAAGAACCCCAATGTTATAGGAAAAAATCACAAGGGCAATATGTCCCAGCCAACTAGTAGAAAAGTAACAAGAGCAAATCCAAGGGTAAAAAAACCCATAGAAATATACCTGGAAACTAAAAGATAGAGGAATTAAAGGATCATTAAATATTGAAAACTAGAATGATCTAAAGTAGTTAGACCTTTTAACATATGTGGAAAATTAGTCCCATTAAATTAAGATATGCCCAGTAATTTGCAACATAATTTAGTCAGCCAATCAACACAGAGTTGCCTTCACATAATATATGATATACATAAAAATTAATAAGGGAAAGCCATTGCTAAATCTCCCTAATCATATAAAAATTCTCAAAATTATGAATCATACTAATCTTAATATAATGAATAGGAAGAATAACATCAACCTCAATACAGATATTAGTAATACCTAAAGAAATACAAAGATTAAGACCATAATTAAGAGCTTGAAGCTCGATCAGAATCATTGAAGTAGCAAATATGGGACAAGCGAAAGCACAAATAACAAGGCCCTCATGAGCTCTAATCACACCACCATAAGCAATAATAGATCTATTAAATGACCCATAAATATTTTATTTAAACCATCCCTGATTAGGTTTAGACTATCTAACATTCCGCACCCTAACATTCATAGGAGAAGAATATAAATAAGTTCCAAAACCAACGACAACATGACTGAATCCTTTGAAACAACCAACTTTGATCAAGTTAACAACAAAAACTGTAAAACTTTAACTTTGATCTTAGAAATTGTACACATAGCCTTAATATTGATATCCTCATGCTTGGACTAATTCTTACTCCTCCAAAGACACCAGATAATGATAAAAGGTTGAACATTTCTAATATAACATTTGATAGGAACAATCCAAGCTTGTAGAACATTGATAATGTTAATATAGCTATTACAAAGTGATTCTTAAACAACTCATGAAAATATAACCAAACTTTAGTAGCTATAGGACCATCAACAAAAACATAGTTGAGGGTCTCAATATGAGAACAATACTAACATCTAGAAACAACATAAAAACCTTTTATATTAATATAATATCAATAGGAAGATAGTTATGCAAAATTGTCCACAATAAAATAGAATAAGATGTGGGAATAAATTTGTGCCAAATAGTAGAGAGTAAAAAAAACTTTTCTTAATACTCTCTAATAGAATTCCAAACCTCTTTAAGAACAAACATAGAATCATTCAAGTCAGTAAACAACATACAATTATCTTTATCCAACTAATGAAGGATTTTAAGAATTTGATTAAGAATAGTATCAAGCACAACATCCTTTAACTTATCCACATTCTATACCTCATACTTGTGAAAACTATTAACTTTGATGGTAGAATTTGAATGTTTATTCAAAAACATTAATAGAAAATTATCAACCCACTAATCTTGCCAATACAAAATATCACAATAACCAATCCCCCATTGGATACACTTTTTAACCTCCCATTTAATACCACAAAGCCATTTCTAAATATAGGAATCATCTTTTATAAAATGGCAAGTTAAGGGATACATACCACCATTATACTTTAAAATCATAAAATTATATGTAGACTATTCATAGATCTCAAATAAAACCAATGTTTCTGAGAAAAAAGCTTGAGTTATGTTAACAATCTTTACAACCTAAACCCCCTTCATTTAACGCCCTAAAGCACTTTTTCCAAGAAGCTCAAAGAATAGCATCCTTTCCATCCTTAGCCCCCCAAAAACCTTGTTTGACTAACCTTTCCATCCTGCTACAAAAAATTAAGGTAGGGTTTAAAGTATGAAATAAATAAATAGGAATATAACAAAGAATAATTTTAATTAAGACTTATCTACCACCAATGGAAAAAAAAATAAATGCCCAGGTAGCTAACTTTTATAAATAACTAAAAAGTTGTCACCAAATAAATGGGACTACTTTGTTACTTTTATAGATAGGAGACCCTGAATATTTTAATGCAAAAGACATGAGAAACCCCAAATTTATCATGAATAGTAGAGATTCGCTACTAAGTAATAGATTTGGCTGTGATAAAACAACTTTTTCCTAGGTTAATAAGTAAACGACTGAACCTTTGAAACTAATTAAAACATTAAAAACAATGTTGAGCATTTTAATAGAACCATTAAGAAAATTAAAATCATTATCAATACTCAATTGAAAAATAGAGAAACCACCCAAAGTGCAGAACTACAAATTAGGATGGTTCCTATACAACTCCTCTAACCCCTTGGACAGATATTCTATAATAATAATAATAATTAGCATAGGAAAAAAAGGACCCCTACCTAAGACCTTGAGTGGACTTGAAATAACCACGACTCTTACCATTAAAAATAATAAAAAGAAGTAATTATCAAATATATTTTTGATGAGCCTGATGAAATCCACATTGAAATCAAATTAGGTTAAAATCCTTTAGAGAAAATCCAATCGCAAATTTTCATAAGCTTTGTTAATATCACTTTTAAAAATTATTTTCCACCTAGTAATAGTAGTATCAAGGTCATGAATGATCTCTTGAGCAAGAACAACATTATTAAAAATATAGTAACCTTTAATGTAATTTGTTTGCCCCAGAGAAATGATTTTAGGTAAGAAGGGGGCCAATCTCCCCATAATAAGTTTAGAGATAAGTTTATTAAAAGAGGAAAATAAAGCTAATAGGACTCAAATCATCTTAAAAATTAATGGCTTATTTCTTAGGAACCAAAGCAATTGTAGTTATAGCGAAAAACATGGGATACCGATTATCATTAGAAAAATCCGCATAGCATCCACTAAGTCATCTGTAATAATGGCCCAAGATTTCTTTAAAAATGGGTAGTGAAGCCTTCCTAACCAGTTGTAGAATCGAAGTTCATACTTTTAAGGGAAACCCATATCTCCTTCTCTAAAGGAACACAATAAAGGAATAAGTTTCCCTCCTTAGAAATTAAAGAACGAATAAAAGACTAAACAACATATATATTAGGAATAAAATCTGTATTTAAAGTATTTTGAAAATAATCAACACCAGAAGCATGAATTAGATCAACCTACTCAAAATATGTGCCTTTAGGGTTAGAAATTTTATGTATATGATTAGCAATATTATGAAAGAAATTAGTGTTCTTATAACCTTCCACCATGAACTTATAAAAAGCATGTTTCCTCCCAAAGTTTGCTTCCTTTTTCGAAAGTTTGAACAACATCACCTTAACTTCATTCAACAAAATAAGGTCTCTAAAAAAGAATTATTCATATATTTTTTCTCAAAAATAGCAACCTGGTTTGAAGCCTCCAATATATTAGAAATAATATTCTTAAAAATACATTTGTTCCACTAGTATACATTTTTTTTTTTTAATTTTTTAAAGTTACCCATGATCTATCCATACCACCAATATTATTATTAGGAAATAAAGAAGCATTACAACTACTTTTCAAAAATTGAAAAATGGATTCATTAAGAAGCCACATATTTTGGGATCTAAAAGAAGGTTGGGCAGGAAAATTTTGGAGAGTAATACCCAAAAGAAGGGGAGGGGTAAGATAGGTTCTAGTCAAATTGTCAATATAAGTAATAGGATAAGAAATAATCCTCAAATCAATTAAAAGCATACGCTAAAGCCTTTTCCATAGGGTTGATCTATTCCATGTAAAAACACTCACATTATAGCCAATATCAAGTAAATTGAAATTAAAAAAAAAAAAATGTTATAGTCTTCCACAACAAAGGAGTTAGGAGAATTATCCCCAACTCATTTAACTTAATTATAAACTGGAATAAAAACATCACCAACCATCTAAGGATAATTAACATAAGAAGAAAAGTCAGAAAAATTGCTTCCAAAGTTTTTTCCTTCGCAAAGTTGAATAAGAAGCATATACAAAAGATGCATAACATGAAAAGTAGTGAAATAAATATGAGAACAATTTGAGGAAAATAAGAGATAATGTCCAACTTAACAAGGAAATTCTAGAAAATTCAAATTTTATTGGAATAATTAGCAAAACCAAAAATAAAACCAATCTTTTTACCCCCCCCCCCCCCCACCCAACACCCACCACCAATTACATAAACAACAAACACACAATCCTTTTTTCCAATTATGTAGGGTCAGCTACATGAATCCTTTTTTTTTTTCCATTATGTTTGGTTAAGAGTTAAATTTCCATTTAGATCAAATAAAGAAAGGTCATTCTAGTATTTTCTAACCAAGTCTTTTTATGGTCTACCTCTACCTTTCTTAACATTGATTAAATATAATACATTTAATATCCTAAACTGGTCATCAAAAGGATACTATTTTATTTGACCAAACCATCTAGGTGACTCTCTCTAATCTTATTTGCCATTGGAGGTACTCCAACCTTTTCTCGTATATGATCATTTTGTATCCTATCTCTAAGAGTAAATCCACTCATCCACCTAAGCAACCTCATCTATGCAACCCTTAACTTAAAATTATACTTCTCTTATAATGGCTAAATTTTTTTGCCAGAAAGTATTTTAGATCTAACCACCATCTTATAAAATTTTCCCTTAAGTTTGAGTCGTAAATTTCTTTCACATAACATGCCCGATGAATACCTCCACTTCATCTATCCAACTTGAATTCCATTAATAATATCCTTATCTATTCAGCATCACTTTAAATAATAGAACCAAGATATTTAAAACATGTACTCTGAATAATGACTTGATCGCTCAAAGTCATAAACCTCATACTATATCTATTACTACTAAAATTACACACCATGTTTTAAGTTTTAGGTCTACTCAAATGAAAACCTTTATATTCTATGCTTGACCACCATAATTCAAGTTTACCAACAACTCCCTCTTTGGTCTTACCAATAAGAAGAATATCATTATTAAAAACCTGCACCAGGAAACATGCTCTTACAAATATCTTATAAGAACATCCATGACTAAAGCAAAATGATATGGGCTTTTTACCTGTCAAATATAAAATATAAATTAGATGTTAAAATTAAAGGATCAATTAAGAAAAGTATTTAAATATTATGAATCTTATGTAGATTTCTCACCCTGTCCCAAGAAATAGAGCCACCCACACCCCTAATATTCCAAACAAGAGCCTTAACCATTAACATTATTTAAAGTTGTGGTAACTTAAGGGGTAAAGGACCCAAGGTTCCTTTTATTTTTGTTTTTATTTTTAGTAGCCTTAGTAAACACATTATCCATGTTCTCCATAATCTCTTGAGAACTTGGTGAGGACACAGAAACTTTAATCATACCTTCTTGAACCTTAGTTCCTTAGGCCACATAGTAATCTATAAATTAAGGCATAATCTCACCCTCATCAGTAGCATCCTCTTGCATAATATAGGATGAATCTTTCCCAATATCAACCAACACAAAAAACATACTAGAGTTAAAGATTGATTTAGAAATCATAGAGACTTTTGGATTTAAACCACACAGAGCTTGGGATTGAGGTTGATCACCAGCATAACACCTACATCCATAGATCTAATAAATCCTAAGCTTAATTAAATTTTTTTGTTGCTATTTTTCTACTTTGTGGTAGAGGTTGGCCATCGACCTCCTTCCACCGGAGATGAAGACTCAAAGATGAAGATCGAAACATTCAATAGAAGGCTATATGGCATTCATTCTATAAAATAACTCTTTAATGTAATTCAGATCAATGATGCTGCCAATTTAGGATTCACAAAAAATTCAAAATTTCTATTGAATTTATCTAAATTTCCTTGTGTATCAAAAGGTAAAGAAAAATTAAATCCAACTCAAGATTCTAAATTTTGTTGGAAGAAAAGTATGACCTTTGTTAAAGATTTTGAACCATCTTCCTCAAAATATGTGTATTTTACCAGAGTGTCCTGTAGCATGAATAATTCTGGGTCATAAAATGTTTTTTTTAAATCAAGATCTGCAATTGAATTCTAAAATTGAATTGAACTCTTGAAAGGCTGAATAAAACTATTCTATTCTTGATGATAATTTGAATGAGAATAATGATGATGTTAAAATTTTAAATCAGACCTCTGATGGCTCCTTTTTTTTAAAAAAAAATTGCCAAATAACATTAGAAAAAAAAAACTATTACAAACTAGCTTGTGACATTAAAACTATCTCTCTCTTTTTTAAGCAAAAAAAGAAATCTAGGAGGAATCTTATTACAATAGAGATCCTCACAAATAAAATCTTCTAATAAAGAAAAAAATAGCACACAAATCGGCTAATTTATTTCAATCCCTATGAACATAATGAAAAAGAAAGTTACCAATATCCTTGAAGAAAGATAAGTCTTTGACCATTTCCTCATTATTAAAAATTTTATTCAAAGAATTTTGGAGATACTTGATGAAATTATAATTATCTCCTTCAATAATAATCCCTTTAGCTTTAAAACTGCAATTGTGATGAAAAAATTTCAATGCCCGGATAGCCATAAGTTCCAAAAAAACCAATGTCCCAATGAACAAATTTAATACCAAAGGCAAAAAGAAACCTTCCTTTATGATCTCTAAAAACTCCAGCAATACCAGCTTCATTTGTATTTAAGAGAGCTGCATCAAAGTTGCCGTTAATCTACTCCGGTGGAGGAGGGAGCCAAGAAGAATTAGACACTTTGAAAGATGATAAGCACCCCAGTGGTCCAAGAATATATGAAAATTTGAAGATGTCTCAAGAGCTCTAGCAGATAGGAATCCCATTCCCAGCTCTTGGCTTCCATGTGAAACATTATTTCTACTTTTCCAAGAGAAATAAACCACATCACAATATAGTTTAGCAAAAAAAGGATTTAAATTTGCCAAAACATTTAGATTCTCAATACAATCCATCAAAGAATTATAAATTTGTAACTTGAATCCCCAATTGCTTAATAATTCAACCATTTGAATTATCTTTCCACAACTTACTTCTATGTGCTCCTTCATTTCAGCTGCTGAGCATCCCCTCGGATAGGAATTATTTTGAATTATTCTTCTGTACATTAGAAAATCAAATGTAGGAATGCCATTGTTTAATAGTCTCCACCAAAAATAGAGAACTCATGGAGTTAGTTTGATAATCTTTATCCATTTCCAATATGCTTTATCAGCATAAATAGGTTCATTAATCGAACTTTCCATAGAAGCCAGAGTTTTCCAAAAAATTTTTGTATAGAAGTTCCCATGAGTCTTCTTCTTCTTCTTTCCCAATTTGCACTTGTATAATTAATTTCTTCAACTCAATTCCAAAGAATTTTTCAAGTTCAATCTGATCCCATTTTCTTTCTTTAATAAAGAACTGCAATTTTGAAAAATCTTCTATCATTGCATTTATAAATTTTGGCCATTTAGATAGACTCCTGTTAAGAAGTCACACATCTTGTAGAGTATCATTTGAGGATCATGTAGGAACTTTTCATTTCACCAAAGGACGCAGGGATTGCATTCCTTTCTACAAAATCTTCCATGTAGTTGAGGAATTTTCTTTCTAGTTTTCATTCAAAATGCTATTCCCATATTTTTCTTTTAAAGTTCTATACAGCAAGGAATTAGATCCTTTAATGAATTCCCAAGCAAACTTTGATCTAAGAGGACCAACCAACGATGTAGATGAGTGAATTCTAGCTCCCCCTTAATCCAAGGCTTTCATAGCACTTCCCATTAGATATAATGCATACCAGTAGCATTATCAGCTTTCTTCCAAATGAATTCTCTGCACATCATCTCCAATTTCTTTAATATGTTGAGGGGAACCATTGAATGAGATACATAAAAGATAGGAATAGCAAGCATAACTTTCTTAACCAGAACTAGTCTTCCTGGCAATGAGAAGAACTTATTACCCAAATCATTTAATTTGGCTGCTACTTTCTCATGGATAAAAAGATAGTCTAATGAAACCATTCTTCTCAGGCAAAGATTTATTCCCAAATACTTTAGTTCATGCACTTCCTTGTACTTAATAATTTTTGAAAAAATCTTCTTTTTGGCTCTACTAACAGACTTTCAAAATTTCTATTGAGAAAGTTAGAGAGATAAAGTTAGAAAGAGAGACTCTGGGAATTCAAATTTTAGTTTCGTTATTTTGGTTCGAATTTGGCGGCCCTCAGCTTCCTCGACTGGTGTGTCCGGCAATCTGCCGTCTATCCGACGGCCTTGGGAGGTGAAGATTGATCATAATCGGCTCCTCTCGTCGGAGTCTTGGGCGAATTATAGGAAAGGATTTTCTATTCCGGTGAAAAAATCTTTAGATGTTCTCAATGGAGGTTCAAAAACTCTGGATGTTTTTAACGAAAATTTCAAAAATCTCAAAGAGAAACCATTGATCAAAAATGAGGGTGGTTTATTGCAAAAGAAAGATTCACCCATTCTAGTGCCGTGAAAAGGCAAAGAGATTATAAAGGTGGATGATTCTATTAATTCGAAAGCTTTTAAAAGTCCTGTTCTAGACAAAAAGGTGATTAGAAATCTCAATTTGGAAGCCTCTTCTTCTAATGGTCTTAGGATTTATTCTAATATTTTAATTATGCTTCGTTGCCTTCTTCACCAAGTCGAAATGACATGATGGTTTTCCCCCAGTTGAATTCTAAATCCCGGAATGAAGATAAGGTGGATGAGGTTTTGCGACAAAGGAATGATGCTGATAGTTCTTTAAAATCTCCTGAGGTAGATAAAGTTGTTTTGAACAAACCTCCTCAACCGGTGATCAATCGGAGCGATGTGGTGATTCAATCTGTTTGGTATAAAAAACAGAATATCAAAGTTGATAACTTGGATTTGGGCTCCTTTTTATCTGAGGATGGTAAGGGTGTGAAGTTACTTGCCGAGAAGGAAATAAAAAATGCTAGGAGATTGGAGAAAGATTTAGTTGTGAAGATTTTTGGTGATAACATTCCATTCCATTTGGCGAGCATGGACTTAAGAAGACAGTGGAATAAATTTGGGAAATTCCACATAACTTGATTGGGCCTTGGCTGGATGTTATGTTCTTTTGAAGATTCAAATGCCCGAAAGCATCTTATTTGGTGGTCCTTGGTGGGTGAGAGGAAAGGTGGTGGGATTGGATAAATGGTCAGCTTCCTTCAATCCAAATTCTCTGAAAGGCATTTCACCTCCGGTGTGGATCATGCTTCCTAATTTACCTCTTCAGTGCTGGGATGAGGTAAACATTTGTAGGATTACTTCTATGGTGGGAAAGCCTTACCTCATTGATGGAAATATTTTCCAGTGGAGTAGAAGGGAGTTTGCAAGGGTATGTGTTCGCATTCCCTTAGATTTAAAGCTACCAAAGGGTGTTTGGGTGGAAGGATTGGTTGGAAAATTTTATCAGACAACTGAGAATGAAGGATTTTCAAAAATATGTACTAAATGTGGCAAGGTTGGGCATGCTGTTACTGATTGTGCCGATGTTATTAAAGAAAAAGTTATAGATTATGGGCCTTCTAATGCTGTTGTATTATCTGAAGATAGGATCACTCAGAAGGAGGGTGTTAAATCTAATGCAGAAGACAGGAAAGTTGATAATAATTCATGGATTCAGGTGAAGTATGGCAGCAGAAGGACTAAAAAATTGGCAGATAAAAGAAGATTCTTTAATAAAATCTCTATTCCTATGAAGAAGATCTATGTTCCAAAGCTTGGTACATCAAATTCTATGAAAACTTGTGAACCTGAAGGAGATAGTTTGGGAGTTGAATCTACTTTTTTAGAAATTATTTCTGTGCTGGGAGAAGCTTCTAAAGAAGATGTTGGCGTGGATCATCCATCTATTTTTCCAGAAAAACATCACGATGAGGTAATAAGAGTTGATTCTTCTCTTAAAACTCTCAATAAGTTTGATGTATTAGCTAGTTTGGAAGAAACAAGAGTTACTAAAGCTGTGAAGATTCAAGAGTGTAGCTGTGCTGAAGAAGGTGAAATTGTAGAAAATGGTTTTAGTAACAAGGCAGATTTGGATGCTATGTGTGCTGAAAAAACTGAATTAATTCAGATGATGGATAAGTAGGTTTCAAACTCTAATAAGGCTGTGGTTGGAAGTCTCTCCTCTGGCAAGAAAGTTAAGCTTATTAAAGAGCTTAAGTCTCTTGGTTCAGGTAATATAATTGAACGTAATAGAAAGATGGATGGAGGAAAAGATAAAAAGAGTGGGAGACCATCCCCCATCTTTAGCAATGACTTCGTTGGTTTTCTGGAATTGTAGAGGAGCCAAGAAAGTGGAGGCTGCTCTATATCTGAAGGAGGTGATTAAAGATCACAAGGTGTTTTTTGTGGGTTTGATGGAAACAAAACTGAGTTCTTTGGAGAATTCTCAAATTCTAAAATTCCTTGTTAACAATTGGGAGTCTTATATGGTTCCATCTGAAGGCTTATCTGGAGGTTTGATGGTTCTATGGAGGAAAGACTTGGCTTCTTTCTCAGTGGTTGAAGTTTCTACTCAAATGATAATGGGGAAATTGGAGGTTTTTAATAAAGGGAGATGGATGGTGGCAATCGTGTATGGGAGTACTAATGCCATTGACAGGAAACTTCTAAGGGACAGTTTAGAGAATTATTGCTCAGAGGATTTGCCAATAGTGATAGGAGGTGACTTCAACTGTGTTCTCTGCCAAGATGAAAGAGAGGTGGGAAAAAATTCATCTTGTCTCAAGGAGAAAAGACTTGAAGAACTTCATGATCAACAATGATCTTCATGAGGTGGGGTCTATGGGCCCAAAATTTACTTGGTGTAATAATAAATTCGGAGGGGCTCGGATTCTATTAAAATTGGATAGATGTCTTATCAATTCCACAGCTTTGAACTCTATTCATCTTGCATTGGTGAAACATTTATCCCGAGTAGCTTCAGAACATTATCCTATTTTATTTGAGATTTTCAAACCAATGGATGGCTACAACAAAGATATCACCATGGGGCAGAGGCGATAGTGCAGGATTCTTGGAAGAAAAATGGCGGAAATGACCCGGCTTCTTCTCTTAATTTAAAATTCAAAAGAACTTTGAGAGCTCTTTTTTTTTGGAGCAGAGCTAAGTTCAAGAATCTTACCTCTCTACGGGACAAGCTGAAGGAAGAAGTAGTGGAAATTCAGTTGGAGGAGGCAGATGTGGGAATCTCATTTGAAAAGCTATAGATTTTAAGATTCAAAATCAATGAGATCAATGTTACTCTTGCACGGCTCAAAACCTGGTGGAAGCAAAGAGCTAAAGCAAAATGGATGGAGGAAGGAGACTACAATTTTAGTTTTTTCCATGCATTTACAAATGCCAGGAAAAACATTAATTGGATCAGTCACATTAAGACAACTGAAGGTAATGTAAAAGTTTTTTCAATTTTTGTCAAACTTAAATGGCAGCATAGGAATTGTATGTTGGATGGCAGGCCAAAGCCTTCTGCGGTCATCAATGAAGTTGATCAAGCTATTCTGGATGCAGAATTCACAAGGGAGGAGCTCCAAGTAATAGTGGAAAAATCAGGGAGAAATATTTCTCTGGGTTTGGATGGAATCACTTTTTCTTTCATCAAGAACTTCTAGAAATGGATTGCAACTGATGTATGGCTAGCAGTGAATCATTTCTTGTCTACTGGAAATATGCACCAGTCATGGAAAGAAACTTTAATTGTCTTAATTTTGAAGGTTCAAAATCCTCAAGTAGTCTCCAATTATCGGCCTATCAGCTTATGTATGACTATTTATAAAATTATTACAAAGATGCTTTTGAGTAGATTGGAGAAAGTTATTCACAAGATCATTTCGATGGACCAAGTTGCTTTTATCAGATCATGTACTGTTGGCTCAAGAAGTTTTCAATAAATTTCGGTATTCTAAAGCAAGGAAAGGACTTTTGGCAATCAAGCTTGACATGGAACAAGCTTATGATAGCATGGGATGGCAAGTTTTGAGGCAAGTGCTTACTCGTTTTAACTTTCCTAATAAATTTAAGGAGCTTCTATTGCAATGTATCTTAGATCCTAAATATTGCATTTTGATCAATGGGAGGAAAACCGATTGGATTGAAGGGAGGTGTGGTTTTAGGCAAGGCTGCCCTTTATCACCATATTTGTTTATTTTATGCTCCCAAATCCTATCAGATGCATTAAATGGTAGAAAAGGGGATGTGGGAATCTCTATTACTCCCAAGGCTCCTAGAGTTTCTCATTTACTATATGCTGATGATATTTTAATCTTCTCGGAAGCCAAGACTAAAGAGATTAAGGAGTTGAAGATTATAATAAATAGCTATTATTTATGGTCGGGTCAGAAGGTTAATCATTCTAAATCCAAGATTCTTTTTGGGAAGCATACTAACCACAGAATTAAGAAAAAAATCTCTAATCTTCTTAAATTCAAGATGGTTAAGGAGATGAATTACCTTGGTGTGAAGATGACCTTGAGGAGATTGGTGTCTTCGGACTTCTCAAAGCTTATGGAAGTTGCATCTAATAGATTGAACACTTAGGAACAAAAGTTCATCTCTTTGGAAGGAAAGTTGGTGCTCATCAAATCTGCATTCCTCTCGTTACCCATGTTCTTATCTTCTATTTCTCTAGTTTCTTTGAGTATTCTTAAAGATTTTGATAAAATGTGTAGAGGCTTCTTGTGGAAGAAGAAGAATGGAAATGTAGGTCTACATTATGCTTCATGGGAAAGTCTTTTCAAGCCAAAGAATGAAGGTGGTAGAGACTTATTCTCAGTAGTTTCCAAGGTAGGACCTCTACGGGCAAAATTGTCTTGGAATTTTTGTATGAAGCCGTCAACATTACTAAACCAAATCTTGAGAGCTAAATATGGAGGAGATGTTTGGATGGTACCAATGAACAAAGATTGTTCACCGACTTGGAAGATCATTACTATTGAGCTTATTATCTTAGAAACATTGTTAGATGGAATGTTTCTAATGGTAATTATAATAATTGGATGTTTGATAGTTGGATTCTAGATAAATGCTTAGCAAAGTGGTTGACATTTGTTAACTGTATGGAATCAACAGAATTCAAACTCAGCTCTTTTATTTCGGAAGGGCAGTGGAATACTGATCAACTACATTTACATTTTGGGGAGCAGCTGGTAGATCTTATATTTAAAATTCCCATTGATGCTAGAAGGAGGTATGATCTTATGGAGCTAAAATCTAAATTTTTTGGAAAATCTTTTGCTGCATTGGCTTTTCAAGCAACAACAAAACATAGTGGAGAGATTGCTCTTGGGAATTGTATAAAAAAATTAAAACTGTGACTGAATATTGAACTATTTTAGTGGAGGCTTTGTAATGAAGCTATTCCTTCTAATGATTTTCTATTTAGAAGAAAATTGAGTAATTTCTCAGGATGCCTGAGAGGTTGTGAAGAAGAAGGGAATGGAGGCCATATTGTAGGGAAATGCAGTAAGATTCGAACAGTGATTTCTATCCTCAATAGCTGGGGATTCCAAGTTCCTTTTTTTGACAGTCTTTCTGAATGCTTGGAAGGATTAAAGAGGCCTATTGGAAAGAATTCTTTCATTTCTAATATGTATTGTACAACTACTTGGCTCGTTTGGAAAAGTAGATGCAAATTGATTCACGATGGCATAGAAGACTTGGTTAATACTTTGGCTGAAAATCCAGTTTCTACAGGAAGCCACATTTTCACTCCCAAGCATATTCTTTCAACATTTGGAAGCTAACTCTAAACTCTCAATTTTCTACATGGACAATGGTTGATCAAAACCTCTCAATTGCCATATTTTCAACCATTTCCCCTTTTATTCTTCCTTATTTTCTTAACCTAGATACTTGTTCTTCCATATGGACAACCCTAGAACGATGCTTCTTCTCCACCAACCGCTTACGTCTTATTCAACTCAAGAACGAGATGCATTCACTCTCTATGCAAAATAAAATAATACCTAACTATCTTGCCACTATCAAATCCCTTGTCGATAACATCTCTATTGTTGACGATTTAATGGATACTGAGGACATTATAGTTTACATCTTGAATAGTCTTCCTCCCAGTTATCAATCTTTTAAAATAG
This sequence comes from Dendrobium catenatum, assembly GCF_001605985.2. Lineage (NCBI taxonomy): Eukaryota > Viridiplantae > Streptophyta > Magnoliopsida > Asparagales > Orchidaceae > Dendrobium > Dendrobium catenatum. The sequence continues at coordinate 1,503,594 of NW_021318604.1, read as the reverse complement.
TTTTTCAAATGGCTTACTCTGATCTGTTTACAAGATCTTTATGTCCTTCTCTACAGTGAAGATTTCTATTAAGCTTTTGATGCTATCAAGGACATTTCGTTACTCCCACTGTTGATCACCAGCTTACACTTGTCTTTAACCAAGGGCGAGGTCGAGTACATTTTTCATTCCCTCACGGTTATGGCTACTTTCATTCCTCAAACACCCAAATAGCCACTCGTCCACCTCGTATTTCCATCAACTACCAAATTTGCATCAAACGTGGCAACTCTAGTCTAACCTATTGAGATTGAGGAAATTTCCAATACAATCCATCAAATTCTTCCTCAAATTTAGCCCTACTTGCTAACTTTGACAACACTCTTGGGTACCAAAATAGTGATGCCACTGTTCTTCTCACCCCATATCCTACTTCGTTTCAATACGCCACCACTTACACTAGAAAAGATCAAGTTCTTGTTGGCAATGCTACCCCTATCCGTTATCTCCACTTAAATCCTTTACATCATGTTCCCCACCTCACTAATAAACTCTTGTCAATTTCAAAACTTGTAAATGACTAATTACTCCATTGTTTTTTAACAAATATAGTTTTCTTGTTAAGGATCTTAAGACCCATCAAGTTCTTCTCTATGGTCTGTTCCATAAGGGTCTATCACCGATATGTGTATCTATGCCTCATCATACACTTTTCTTCATGCCACCTTCAAGCTCAGCTTCTTTGTCGGCTCAAATATGACAAACTTTTCAGCCATCCTAACTTTAGTACTCTTTCTTTTATATTAAAACAATTTCCTGGTTTATGTTTCTCTCCCACATTTTTTTTGTAGTTTGTGTGCTGTAGAAAAAAGCCACAAACTACCATTTTATTCTTGATAACATTTATCTCAATTTCCCTTAGAATTAATTCATGCTATTGTTTGTGGTCATTCCACCATTATTTATTGTGATTTTTTCACTATTCTCTTTTGCTTCTTGAAGATTTCTCCCGTTATACAACCACTATATGTAAATTTATTAACTCTACTCCGGACAACTAGGATGCCAACCAGCGTAAGCTATCTTGCTCTTGGTATCCTCCTCCACCCGGGTGGATAAAAATAAATGTGGACGCCTCTCTTTTAAGTAATAATGTGGCTGGATTTGGAGGTATGGCAAGGGATGATAAATGAAGATTTCTGGTAGCTTTTGGAGCTAATCTTATGCATTGGGACATTGTAAAAATAGAATTGATGGCAGTTCTATACATGAAAAACATCATTCGTGATTGGATGATTGAAGCTCAAGGAATTATCATTGAAGGGGATAACTTCAATATTATAAAAATTCTACATTTGGTAATGGAGACTTGGAAGGTTAGTAAGAGCATTGATGATAATTTGGCTTTCCTTTTAGATTTCAACCAAGTTTTGTTTTCTTTTTCCAAAAGAGATTGTAACAAATTAGCAGATGTTTGTGCTAATTTGGCTTTAAAGAATTCTTTTGTTTGGGATGAACTTAGCTTTGAGGAAATTTCTCCTTCATTCTTGTTATGCTTAAAGGAGGAATGTGATTCTTTAGGTTTTACTTCAGCAGTTATTTTAAGGTTTTTTATTCTAGTTTTTAATGGAATTGCATTTATTCAAAAAAAAAGGACTTCCATATATAATAGCAGATTTATTCAGATTAACTGACAAGCCCGTCCAGTTACAATATTCTATAATAATCCTTTTTAGTTTTTTCAAATGTACAACTTTTGCTTCAGAAAAACGTAATACATCATCGGCATATAATAAGTGGGAAATCATTGGAGCCGTAGTAGTTACATTTATCCCTAAATCCTTGCCATTCTGGTACAGATTATTAGATAACAGTTGGGAGCATAAGATGAATAGATAAGAAGATAGTGGACATCCTTGCCTAAATCCACTCTTTGCTTCTATCCATTTCGATTTGATGCCATTGAAAAGTATAGAGAATTTTGGATTCATAACACATTCCATTAGAAGATTTGAAAATCCAAAAGGAAATCCAAAATAACTAAGAACATTCTTCAAAGAATTCCAAGACATACAATCGTATGCTTGTTCCATATCGATCTTCACTGCCACCATTCCTTTCTTGGGTTTAGAAATTCTAAATTTATGAAATAATTCTTGGACTAGAAGTACATGTTCCGATAGTGATCTACCTTTTAAAAAAGAAGCTTTATTTTCCGAAATCAATTTATTGATCACCAAAGCTGGTGTATTTAATAAAACTTTTACAACAATTTTATAGATAGACAAACATAAGCTAGTAGGACGAAAATAAGAGGGATCTACCGGATTTTAGCCTTTAGGAATAAGAACCACAAGTGTTTCTTTCCACTTTGCATTCATCTTTCCTGTAGAAATAAAATGAGAAATAGCCTTCCAAATGTCTTGAGCAATTAGTTTCCAATGAGCTTTGATGAAGGAATAAGGAATACCATCTATTTCAGGAGAGTTATTATTTCCAAGACTCATAATAACACTTTCGACTTCCTCAAAAGTGTAATCAGCCTTCAACAAATTAACAACCTCCATGCTTAAGGAGCACTGATTCTTTGGCCAACCAGAAACTATACAATCCCTTTCCTTCCATTTTTGAGAGAAAAAAATTAAGAGAGTTTGTTCAATAGCATCTTGATCAAAAACTACCTCCCCAACTTCATTCTTCACTTGCTTGATGAAATTTCCATTTTTTCTTCCATTTGCAAAAGCATGGAAAAATTTAGAGTTCATGTCACTCCCCTTCATCCATTTTGCCTTCACTCTTTGTTTCCACCATAAGTTTAACCGAGCAAGAGTGATGTTCAGTTCATGGACTTTAGCTTTGAGTAAGAATATTGTTTGTTCTGTACTTCCTTCACTATTTACTTCTTTAATTTGTAACTCAACCACCTCTTTCTCGAGCTTGTCTTTAAGTTCCAATAGATTTTGGTGTTTTGATCTACTCCAAAAGAATGGAGCCCTTAACACTTTATGAAACTTTTTATTCAGTATCTCCATAGGATCACCTTGAACTAACTTACTCCAAGTTTTCTTCACCACATTGAAGGATGCAGGGTAAGACAACCATACATCTTCAAACCTCATCAATTTGGACTCTTGAACTTCTTTGAATGAAATCTGGAAGACCACCAGACAGTGGTCCCATGCCACCTGAGCCACATGTCTATTATCTGCTTGAGGAAGGAATTCCAAAGCTTTAGAGTTGAGAAGACATCTATCAAGTCTTTCCCTTATTCGAGCTTTCCCACTTTTGTTATTACAACATGTGTATTTAGGACCTATGATTCCCAAATCATGATAATCAAAATGATTCATAAAAGAATTCATCTCTTGACGAGCAAGAGAGAATTAGAAACTTTTTTCCTCCTCTTTTTTCATCCTGAGATAGAATACAGTTGAAGTCTCCACCAATCACAGATGGTAAATCCAATGAGGAATGTAAGCCCAAACATTCCCATAGATTCCTTCTACTATATACATCTATGCTACCATGAGTGGTCGAAATAATACATGATCCTTTGTTCACAATACAATGATTACCAATCACGCATTGCTCAGTTTCCTTTATCAAGGTAAAATTTTCCAAATCAGTTTTCCACATCACCACTATTCCTCCTAACATCCCATCAGAGGGATAAAGAAAGAAGTCCCAATCATTGTCCATGCACTTACTAAACTCCCATTTGTCCATAAAAGAAATTTTGGTCTCTACAATACAAACAAAAAGAGCATCCTAATCTTTGACTACTTCTTTCAAATATAGAGGGGCCTCCCTCTTATTTTCCCCTCTACAATTCCAATAAACAAGAGAACTCATTTTGCCACCAATGGAGAAGGACCCCAAACCTTATTTTTATTCAATCCATCTTGTTTCATAAGCCTTGATGATTAATTAAAAGGACCCAAATATCTGAGTTCTTTTTGAAGTTTTGGTTTAGCCTTTCCAACACTATCCAAATCTTTGTGTTAGTTACATCAGCATTTTCATTTATTCCTTTATCCACCACCGAAACTTCAGCATTTGTTGAAATTACAATTTCCCCTTCTTCAATACTAGGATCTTCATTATGAAAATCCCCTACAACAATCTTCTCACCATTTTCCTCTTCAAGTTCAGGAAGTAGTTCAAATTTATTATTCCTTGGAATAGAAAAACCATTAAGATTGTTTCTTACCGATTCCACTTCCAAAGAAAGAGATCCTCCCTTATTTGGCATAACTGGAGCAGGATTAACATTCTTTTTGGTCTGAAGGATATCTTCAGAAATTTGAAAGTCTGCATTTGCATCTTTTTGAACTTTTTTCCTTTAGTATTCTGCTTGTTCTTTATAGGAACATACTTTTGCATAAAATGCTTAACCATTTCACAGTAGAATTCCATCTCTTCTTTTTGTTATTGACATGTACCCAAGGTCCATATAAAGGAGCCTTAGATACAAACTCCACATCATTAGCTTCCTTATCTTCATTTTCTCCCATAGGTACGTTGTCTTCTTTCATTTTATTTACTTCACAAGAATTGGTTAAGTGCCCAATCATACCACACTTATAAAAAAGAGAATAAATCCTCTCATATTCAACTTTTTGAAGGAACCTACCATTTGGACCTTCAACCCAAACTCCCAAAAGGAGTTTCTTGTCAAGCTCCATCCTCACATAAACTCTAGCAAATTCCATCTTGCTCCATTGAAACATGTTCCCATCAATAAGAAGAGGAGTGCCAATATGGGAAGCAATCCTTGTAACATTAATTTCATCCCAAAAAAAAGGGGAAGATTAGGCATCCTTAACCAAATCGGAGAACTTAAGCCTTTCAAGGGTGAAGGAGAGAAATCCAAACTCCATCTATCAATGCCAATTATGTGGCCATTAACGAACCAAGGCCCTCTGTCAAGTATATTCTCCATTATTTCTTTTCAAAAAAAGAGCACAACATCCATCCCAATCTAATGGAAGTCAAATGAAATTTTCCAAATTGGTTCCATTGGCGCCGTAATTCCAAAGCAGACATCTGAACTGAAACAACTCCTCCAAACACCTTTATAATGATAGATAGTTGTAGACAATCAGAATTGCTTCTAACATTAGGCTCAAATAATTTTATTGCCTTTTTATCCTCTGTTAAAAAATTCTCCACCTTTGTTGTATCAATCTTGATATAAGGTCTCTTGTTCCATGGATTTACTTCCATGTTACCTTTTTCGCTTGCTAAAACTACATGCTCATTAGATAGCAAGGAATTGTTCTGGCATTTCCACAAATAGCTGAAGTATCATCTTTATTATTTTGAATTGAAGGGACCTCCTTAGAACCGCAGTTCCCCTTATTCAAATTGCCAAAATGATTGACAAAAATCTTCATACCAGATGATGAAGATGCTTTGCCTTCATTAGAAATGAATTTGAATCCAATAATCGACAATCCTGAGTTGATCGGAAAATCCATAATCTCCTTTCCTTTGCCCAGCACAAGAATTAGAGATTTTGGTTTAACTATAGTAGGTTCTTTAATCACCAGTGTACCATCCCTTTTAGAATAATAACGAGCCACAAGGGATCGCGAGTTACGAATTCCGAAGCCATCAGTAGCTTCGTCGTTGGATATGAAAGTCAGACCACCTGCCGTCATCCCCGAAATAGCCGCCAAATTAGAAATAAATAGAATTTGAATTTTCCCTCTCTGATGGCTCCTTAAATGATCATCAAAATCAATCTTAGAAGCATCTTACTAAGAATTATCAGGAAAAGTTAAATTCTCCATTTCAATCTAATTCAAATCTTCAAAATTAATGGAGAATTCTTCAACATATTCCTTTAAATTTTCAAGAAGATCTTTCATCTTTTTCTAAAGATGGGAAAACTATTACCTTGCATATGCAATCAGAGCAAAATAATATGCAACACTTGGAAAATGCAGTAGCTATCAAATTTCTTGGTAAAATGCTTCCATTATATATATTTAACAAGAGTTTCAAAGACTTTGATTTAAATTTGGGGCATTTCAAATGAATGGTATTGGTTTGGATTGGGTCCTTTGTAACTTTCAAAATAAGGAATCTAGAGACAGAGTATTAAATGGAGGTCCTTGATTTATTGGTGATCACATAGTTGGAATTAGTAAATGGTCATCATCTTTTTCTACCTTCTCTATGAAACAAATTTTCTCACTCGTATGGATTTGGTTTCCTTATTTACCACTACATTGTTTGAATCCAATCAACATTTCATGAATTTCCTCAAGAACTGGCCATCCATTGCTTTTGGATTGCCGAATGTTTAGTTGGAATAGAAGTGAGTTTGCTAGTCTTTGTTAGAATCAATCTAGAAAAGAAGCTCCCTACGATTGTTTAGAATGAAGTTTTAAATGGATTTTGTTTTTCAAAAAGTTGAATATGAAAAAAATTTCCAACATTTATTTTAATTGTCGTAAACTAGGCCATAAATAATTATATTGTAATATGATTGACAAGGCTTCAAGTTAAGATAAAATTACCGATGCTAGATCTAAAATTCCCTCTAATCTATATATGGAACAACCAAAATCTGATCTTCTTTTTAAAGCTCTATTAAATACAAATTCATATGAATTACCTATGATGAAGATTCTTATGGAAGCAAGATTCTTGTAAAGAACAAAATCAGAAGAACAAAACAATTTAAATCAAATGCTCCTAAAAAATATGAGAAAATAAAAATTCTATTACTATTACCGGATTTTATGCTCTTCAAGATAATAATATCATTGATAAATTTGGTTTGAATCAAAATTTGTCCACTGATGTTAATCATCATTCAATTGATCTTATAAATAATATTGATACAATAATTAATAAATCTTCAGATGTTATGAACAATACAATTACTTCTTCTCATTTTTCTAAATTATTTGTTTCTAAATCAGCTATTGAAGTTTCTAATCAAGATTTTTCTTTTATATCTGCTACTAAAGTTCATGCTGATGAAGTTAATGCTAAATAGTTTCAAATGATGTTTCCCTTGTTGAAATTTTTGATGTTAAGTCTAATGTTGTTTCTCCTACTATTATTTCTGATGTTAAGGATGTTTCAAAATGTTATGCTGCTAAAGGCCTATAGATTTTCTTGGATTAGGTGCAAGAAAAAATTAATACAATCATTACTATGGAGGTTTCAGCTTGTGAAGAATTTGTTCAAATTAATGAAGCTTGAATGATGTATGATATCTCTTTTGATAAAAAAATATGTTCCAAGGAATGATCAGGTTTTAAATTTTAACACCTTCCAACCATTTACTTTTATGAAGTCTAAATCATCAAGCAATAATGGAAAGCTTAGTAAAGAGCTAAAATAATTAGGACCTAATGAGGAGGTCCCTAGAAAAAGATCTATGGTTGGGGAAGTATCTCCTATTGTTAAATGATGCATTTAGTTATATTTAGAATTTTAGAGGAACTAGTAAGAAGCAAGTGGGCTTCCATTTGAAAAATTTTATAAATTAGCATGATGTCTTTTCTATTGGTTTACTCGAAACCAAGATTGAAACTATTAATAGAGATGATATTGATACCTTTTTTGGTAGTGAATGGCAGTTATTCTTTAAACATTATGGTAGTGAATGGCAGATTGAAAAATCATAAATTCATCGGATTGGAAAATTTATGGACTTCATATTCAGATTCATGGCACATTATTTCTAAGCCTTGGAGTAAAAATGATTATGGTTCTTCTCCTGAAATTCTTCAAACAAAGCTTAATAGAATGCTAAAATCTCTATTTTTTTGGAGTAAAAACAAATTTAAAGAGCTTTATCTGCTCAATCAATTGCTGAATGAGAGAATTATTTCTTTACAAATGAAAGAATCTCAAAGTAGTCTTTTGAATGAAGAACTTCTTGAATTAAGATTTAAAGTCAAAGAGCTGAATTTGAATAAAACTAGATTGGTGAATTTGTGGTGAGAAAGGGTGAAAAACAATTGGTTAGAGTGTGGTGATTCAAACTCTCTTTTTTTCCACACTTATGATTCAGCCAGAAGAAATTCTAATTAAATTGTTCAAGCAAAGTTATTGGATGGAACAATTTCTAATGATCCAACTTGTATTTCTAATATTTTCTCTTAGTTTTTTAGCATGAAATGGTGATAAAAGAAATGCTCACTAAATGATTGGACTAGGTTTCATGATGAAGACAAATTAAATACAATTTAGAATCAACCTTTAAAAGTAAATTTTTGAAGGATGAGCTAAAGAATGTTGTCTTTCAAATGGGTATGAATAAATCTCTTGGCAAAGATGGCATTTCTCTTGCATTTGAAAAATTCTATTGGGAAATTATCAAAGTCGATGTTTGGAATGCTATCAACTACTTTTTTCAGTCCAGTGTCATGCCTACTAGTTGGATAGACACTCTTGTTATTCTCATACCCAAAGTAAATAATACTTGTGAGCCTTCAAAATTTAGACCCATTAGTCTTTGCCAAACAACATATACGATTATTGTAAAAATGATTCAAAATAGGCTCAAACTTGTGTTGCCAAATGTAATCTTTGATGAAAAAGTTGCTTATGTTCCTAATAGATCAATATATTTTCATTATTTGTTGGACTAAGAAAATTTTCATAAGTTTTTATTATCCAATTTAAAGGAAGGTTTTAATACTTTAAAGGTTTATATGGAACAAACTTATGATAGTTTGAATTGGCAAACATTGTGGCATGTTATGATTTTCATGAATTTTCCAATCAAATTCATAAATTGGGTAATGCAATGTGTTTGTTTCACTAGATTAAATATTTTGATTAATGGGAATTTTTCTGAGTGGATTTTAGTTGAATGTGGCATTGTACAAGGTTGCCCCTTATCTTCTTTTCTTTTCATTCTTTGTTCTAAACTTCTATCTAAATCTTTTCAACAGTATACTTTGAATCTAGGAATTAAATTCTCTCAAAATACAAAAAGGATTTCACATCTACTTTTATGTAGATGATGTATTGATTGTTTTGAAGTTAAATCCCAGTCATTGAAGCTTATTGAGAGTATTCTTTCATAATACTATTCTTGGACTGGTCAAAAAGTTAATTTTAGCAATTATATGATTCTTTGTTCCAAAAATATGATTAGAAGGGAGAAAAGAATAATAGCTGATTAAAGTGGTTTTAGAGTTTATCAAGAATTAAATAATCTTAGAATTCATTCTGAATTAGGAAGAAAAAACATGGCAGATTTTTGAAATTTGATCAAGCATTCTCTTGATAAATTGAATTCTTGGTAAAGTAGATTTTTATAAGAGTTACCTTAATTAATAAATCCTTAATTTCTCTTCCATAATATTTTATTACTCATTCACTGGTTTCCAAAGGAATTCTTAATGATCTTTATAAGTTAAGAAGAATTTTCTTGTGGCATAAAGACAATGTTAATCAAGGAATGCATTACATTAGTTGGGAAGAACTTTGTCTTCCAATCCAAAAAAGGTGGCCTTACTTTTCATTCAACATTAATTTGGGAAGGCATGGATTTTTATTTAAAAGCTAAATTCTTTCCTTAATAGAATTATTAAATCCAAATATGGTAGCAATATTTGGACTTCAATTCAAAACGGTAATTCTAATACTTGCAAAATCCTCTTGGATGGAGCAAATCATTTAAAGACATTAGTGAGATGGAAAATTAGAAATGGTAACAAAATCAGCATATTAAATGATACTTTAATTGGTAATGAACCTATTTGCAATTGACCAACATTTGATAATACAATCATTTTGGATGGCTATTCGGTTGATATGTTTCTTTCCGAAAGCAAGACCTAGGATTCAAATTTTATCCAAGAATCATTTGGAGAAGATTTAATTAGCATCATCAAGCAAGTTTAGTTGAAGCCCAATTAAAAGGAGGATTAAATTGAGCTAATTTATAAATTTTCAGGAAAGACTATTTCTACATTGGTATTTGAGGAAAAATATAAGATGTTTGCTACAAATGACTTCAAATGGTTAAGGAAAATTTAATTACAACCTAAAATTTACCTTTTTTTTGCTGGAGGCTGAAAAAAGACGCCCTTCTTGCAAACTATTGGCTAAATTATAGAAGATTTCTTGTCTCAAATCAATGTCCAAGAGGTTGCTGTCTTGAGGAGAATATAATTCACATTTCGATTTCATGTAAGAAGCTTAAGGAGTACTTCAACATTTTGATTAGCTGGGGAATTTTGACCCCAATTTTTCAATGAATTTCAGAGATGTGGAGTCATCTTAAATCTATTTCTATCAAAAAAGAAGTATTGGCTACAATCTTTTGCTATTTAGATTTATATTGTTTGAATGATAGAAATGCTTTCAAGAATGGTAAACTACCTTTATCTTCCATTTTTATTTTAGCTAAAGTTTAATCTAATTCCATCAAGACATATTTAAATCCTATTTTGGATAATTGGGGTGCTAATTAGTATGAAAAACTAAATTGCAAAGTTTGGCATCCTCCACATCCAAATTGGATAAAATTTAATATTGATGCTTCACTATTAAGCTCACATTGAGTTAGAATAGGAGGCATCATTAGAGATGAAAAAGGAAGATTCTTATTGGCTTTTGGAAAACAATTATATGATTGGGTTGTTGCTCAATTGGAACTCATTGCAATTCTTTCTTTAAAGGATTTTTTACAAGATTGGATGACTGAAGCAGATGTAATTTGGATTGAAGGTGATAACAACAATGCTATTAAACTTTTGCATAAATCTTTGATTAATAAGGTAAATTCTTCCTCTTTAGATTTATCCTTTTTATACGACATTAAGCATATTATTTTTCATTATATTTTCAGAGTGAAGAATAAGGTTGCATATTTTTATGCGACCCATGCTTTGGGAGGTAGCCTTTTTTGGGACTTTTTACATAATAAAATTCCTTCTTTATTTATAAATTTAATAAAGGAAGATTGTGATAGAATAGCTATCACTTAGCTTGCATTTACTTTTTTTCCTTAATAAAATCCTACTATTTACATTGCTTGAAAAAAAAACCTGAGGAAGAATCATTCAACCCAAATAAACTAACACCAATAGTACACCAACATTAGATCTCCCACCTGATAAGGGGAAAACATAATTGATCAAAATTGATTTATCCATAAGATCCAATGTTGGATAAATTTTTTCTAAATAATTCACATCATTTCTCATCTCCAGTTTAGATTCCATTTCATCACACATGGGCATAAACACATCAGCATGGGGAACAAGATGATTCAGAAAAATAACACCTAAATCATGCTCAGCCCTATTCTTCATTTTTTCATCAACTTTTGAAGTCTTAGGATTCTTTTTTAGATGAGGATGAACTACAAAACATTCATTAATAGAATGGCTATGGGTTTTACAAATGGTTATATAAATTTGGAATATTATCAAAATGAACTTTCAGTAAATAACATAACATTTTCTAACTAAGCAAAATCTCCTTTGGATTCTTCTTAATGATATCTATTTCAACTAATATCCTTGCTACCAAAGGCGTCAACCTAGACACAGTATCTTGGCCAATTTGCAATGTTGAGATTTTTGCAACTTAGTTTTTTGATTATTTATATTCTTTCAACATGTATATTTTTATTATTCTAAATATTATTATTTTAATTAAAATTTCTCCGAACATATTTTAGATGTATTATTTTTATTGTTTGTGTGTACTGACATTTCAAAAAAATCATACTCCAGATTGTTGAAGACTTCAAATCAGATTAGATTAGGGTTCATTGTAAATGAAGTCTGTATTTTTTATTTTATTGAGTTTGAGAGAGTGTGATTGTAATTGAGTAACTATGCACACACACTAGGGGAATGTTTAAAATTTGTAATTTTTAAACTGATCGTACTGTACGATGTCATTTCTTATGGGATGATTTGTTCAATTTTTTTCTCCTACGAGTAGTCAAATGAACTACATGAAGAAATTTTTTTTAAGTACTCATCATACTATAAGAAATGTTCTTCGTACAGATGATGTATATAGTATGAATTGGACAGGTCCCTTTTCTTTCTAACAAATTTAATCTTTTTCTGAACAAGTTGTACTGTATAATTCCTTGTTCATACAGGAGACATCCCGAGTACAAAGTGGATGGGTCCCTTTTCATCCTGATGAATCCCAAAGTTTTATGAACTTATCATATTGCATGATGTCCTGTTCGTACAAATGATGTCCAGAGTAAGAAATTGAAGGGTCCCTTTTCATCCTGATGAATACCAAATTTTGAAGAATGAATTATACTATATAATTTCTTGTTCATATAGATGACGTCTAGAGTACAAAAATGTGGGGCACTTTTTCATCTCGATGAAATTAAAAAATTTTCAAACTATTAATACAGTACGAACTTGGTTTGTACCAGACGATCATCATGTATGAAAATATTTTGTACTGGTTGACATAGGTTCGTATGCAATAATTTTTGAACTATTTGTACGTATGAAAATATGATCATACTATACGATCGTATATGGTCAAAATAGAAATTTTTAGCTTTTTGGATAGTTTCTCGTGTCTTTCATATAAAGGCCCTTAGAAACTGACAAACGTGAAAGAGTAATTCTTCATAATTTTTCAAGAGCAAGTGAAAGAGTGATTGTGGGAAAGTATTTGAGAGAGAGTTCTTGTAAGTGGAGTGTGATGGGATCACAAGGTTACTCAAAGGTAAGAATCTCTTTTGGTTTTTTGATTATTACTATTCCTTTGTACTTTCTAGTTTCTTGAGAGAAAATCTTTAAAGAAGATCCCATACTCTGCCGACACTTGGAGGGTGTGAAAGGATGACGGTACTCTGCCATCACTTGGAGGGTTTAAAAGGATAATGTTACTCTACCGACATTTTGAGAGTATGAAAGGATGATAGTTCTCTGCTGACACTTGAGGGTATGAAAGGATAACGATTCTCTGCCACACCGGGGATTGGTGGAAGAGAGGAATTGTAAAGGCATCTCTGCCTTGCTGTTGGAGAAAAAGGAGAGTCACTTTGGTAATAGTGCAATACCTAAAGAGGGAGTCTTTAGAGAGTGGATCTAGGTCATGTTTGACCGAAAAAATATAAATATTTATGTCATTTTATTTTGTGCACTTTATTATTTATGTTTAAAAATTTTACTTTTGCAAAAAATATAAAAATCAATTTTCTAAAAAAAATCCAAGAAAATTTTAAATTACAAATTCACCCCCCTGGTTAGCCTTGGGACAATTGCATAGGTCTAACAACCTATATGGAATCAACAAGTGGAATGAGAGCTTTATTTCAAAACTCTATATTTAGACTACTTTTTGAAAATGATAATTGGTACTTTTGGAAACTAAAACACATCTGAAGGGTATTCGATCACTAGACCTCCATTATTTGATAATATACCTTTTGATTTTTGGAAAACACGTATGTCTACATTTCTTCAATCGCTTGACTATCACATATGGGTTTTAGTTAAACAAGGGTATACTAGGCCAACTAGACTTGTAGAAGGCATTAGAGTTAAAACACCATTTGCTGACTAGACTATACAATAATGTGACAAAGCATAATTAAATGTAAAATATTTAAATAGTTTCTTTTGTGCACTAAAGTCTAAATATTACATGCGGGTTTCAAAAGGGACTAATGAAGTGAAGTAATCTAGAATAAATATCCTGTTACATGATTATTAATTATTTTGCATGAAACTTAATGAATTCAATTCTAACATGTACATAAAATTCACTCAAATAGTCACTTCTTTGCATGCATTAGGTAGGGAACTAACGACTACTAAAATGGTTAATAAAATTCTTTGTTGTTTGCCTACTGCTTATGATGCTAAATTTATTGCTATTATAGAGTCTAAGAACTTAAATGTTTATTCTATTCATAGTCTTCTTGGATCACTAATTACTTATGAGTAAGTAGTGAGTCAAAGTAAGATTGATGTAGGAGAATAGTAAAAGGAGAAGAACATAGCATTGAAAGTGGATGACTCAGAGTGTGATCAATCTCAACCTTAGGATGAAGATGGCATTACCTTGATGATAAGACAATTCAGGAGTTTTCTTAAAATGAAGTAAAGGAGATGCCAACAGTGGAATAATGGTAAGTTCCACAAAAATATTAAGGTTTCTAATGATTTGATTGTTGAGTCTAGTAATTAGGTTGTTAAGCCTAATTAAATGTCCCAAGGGTAACCAAGAGGGGGGGGGGTGAATTGGTAATTTAAAAATTATACTTCTACTCTTGGATTTTTAGAAAACCTTTTTAATTATTACTGCAAGTTAAATTTAAAGTTTAAAAAATAAACTTTTCAACTAGAGTAAGAAACTTGCAATGAAATTAAATGCGGAACAAAAATAAGAAAGAACACACCAGATTTATAGTGGTTCGGTCAAACCTTGACCTACGTCCACTCCCCGGAGGAACCCTCCGAGTATTGCACTAATACCACAAAGTGACTCTCCTTTTGCCCCAAAAGCAAGGTGGAGAAGCCTGTACAAAATCACTTTCACCTTCCCCGGTGCGGCGGAGTAGCCAGGTTCTTTGACAACAAAGAGATCTTCTTCTCACCAAAATTTCCCTCAAGACGACCCTTGAATCCGATGGTACTGAAGTCCAAGTTCGCCGAAGCAACCGTGTGAATATCCCCTGCACACTCCCTTGAAATCCCCTCTAAGGATCTTCTCCCTCTCTAACTCCACCCTTTCCTCTCTCCCTTTCAAGTTCTCTCTTCTAGTTTTCTCCCAAAGAACGTAGACACAATGGCTGTCAAAGATACACTTGATCGTCCTTTTACACTCTCCAAGTGTCGGCAGAGAACCGGACCGATGTTGTTGAACTTCACTTGAGAGCCTTCAAAGGAGATGGGAAGAAACAAAGAGATCTTCTTCTTCAAGTAACCTTGTGAATCCCTCACAAACCCCTCACTTGATCTCTCACTCTTCACTCTTACAATCTCTCCCAAACTCTCACTCTCAATGATCCCTCTCAAGAGAAAACAACTCCAAAGGCACTTGTAATAGTTTCTAGGACTCCTTATATAGAAAGGACATGAAAAACCGCCCAAAAAACTGCTAAAAACATGTTTCTCTGCACACTGGATCGTCCCGTACGAAATTGAGTTAGTACGGACGAACTGTGTAAAAAACTGTCCCGTAAAAACCATTTATGCATCTGTACGAACCAATTTCATCCTGGACGAAATAGGTTCGTCCCGTACGAAAAAATTTCGTCCGGTACGAACAATTATATCAAAAGTTGGTTTCGAAAACTGCAGAACATTGCCAGAAACTGCCATAGTCGGTTCCCATTGTCCTGGACGAACAGGACTTCGTATGGACGAAAATTTTACAGAGAGCAACTCATCCTGGGACAAAAATGATTTCGTCTAGACGATCATGACTTAGAAAAATTTTCCAGTTCAGTTCCTGTCCGTTCCATTGCTCTTACAAGGAGATAACTGATCTGATCGTCCTGTACGAACAATGTTCGTCCAGTACGATCTGTACAAAAACTTTTTCAAGATCTCCATTAGTGTGTGTGAATTTATTCACACAATTATAATCACTCCCTCTCAAATTTAATTCAAATAAAAAGTACAAGCTTCAAATTCTCATAGTATCTCATGCTGAATTGGATTTGAAGTCTTCGTAGTCTGGAGTTTGATTTTCCTGAAATATTAGTACACACAAGAGCAAAAATAAATCTTCCAAAAAATGTTAGGAGATAACAACATATAAAACAATATTATTTGGAATCATCAAAACTATAGAAGTTGCAAGAATGTAAAACATGCAAATAGCAACTTTCCTAATATTGATTTGTTATGAATGCAGAAAACTTGGACATATAAAAACTGATTGCCCTAATCTTAAAGACACTCATTGAAAGGAGAAGGTAAAGAATAAAGAAAATGTGAGGAAGAGCAAGAAGAGATTTCAGAGAGCTTTCTAAGTGGACTAAGCTTCAGATTCGTTAGAAACAAAAAATGAAGAAGAAGTCACCAACTTGTATTTAATGGCCAATAATCTTGATCAGTCATATCAAGAAGAGGTATGTAACTTAAACTATGATGAATTACTTGAAGTTTCTCAATGAATTCATACTGCATATAGAAAACTCAAGAAAATACATGCTAGATTAAACTTAGAATTGCAGAGTTACAAAAAGAGCATGAAACCCTTAAAAAGCATGACACACTTATTGATAACAACCATATAAGCTTACTAGATGAATTTAATGATTTAAATAAGCAAAATGAAACGCTAAAATCCTCCTATAATGAATTGGAAAAAGAATTTACACTACAGGAAAATCACTTATTACCGGCGGAATTTTCCGGCGGCTTTTCGGCGGTCAATTTTCCGGCGGCTTTCCGGCGGCTTTCCGGCGGTTTATGACGTCTTATTTCCGCCGGAAGTGGGTGATTTTCCTGTAGTGTTAAATCTTTTAAGGATGAATTTAAAAATAGAGTGCACTATTTGAAATATGATATTAATGGGTTAGAAGATGAAAACATATTACTTATAGTGAAAGTGAAAGCTCTTGAGGAAATTAGGATACACCCTATACTTGAAGAATTTTTTGATCCTATTTTAAAGTAAAAAATTTTAAAACCTAGGAAAAGATAGATTTATTATTAGAGATTAAAAAATCCTTTTCCTAGAGTTAAGTGTTTTACTTATGGAATGATTGGACATTTTTCACACACATGTACTTTACCTAGCAAAACTCATTTAGTGTGGAGACCTACGATGCATAAAATAAGTCATATCATAAATGCATGTAGTTTAATTTTGCCAAGAGGAAATTCTAAACATGTTTGGGTTTCGAAGTCTAACATTTGATAATTTTATAGATACACTCTCATACAGGTCCTCTAACATTTGATAATTTTTTCGGTTGGGTTACATCAAGGATTAGCCTTAAGCCCATATCTTTTTTGCTTTAGTTATGGATGTTCTCACTAGACATTTACAAGAGGATGTACCTTGGTGTATGCTTTTTGCTGATGATATTCTTCTTGTTGATAAGACTAGATAGGGAGTTGAAGGTAAACTTGAATTATGGAGGTCAACCTTAGAGTCAAAGGTTTTCGCTTGAGAAGATCTAAAACAAAATATATGGAGTGTAATTTTAGTAGTAATAAACCGAGTGAGGGGATTGTGACTTTGGGTGATCATGTCATTAATAAGAGTACACATTTTAGATATCTTGGATCTATTGTTCAGAGTGATGGTGAAATAGATGGGGATATTATCAGCAGAATTCAAGTTGGATGGTTGAAGTGGAGGAATGCATTGGGCTTTTTATGTGATGGAAAAGTACCCCTCAAAATTAAGGAAAAATTCTATAAGATGCTAGTGAGGCCTGCAATGCTTTATGGTGCCGAATGTTGGCCATTAAAAGAGAAGAATAATGCTAAGTTAAGTGTGGCAGAGATGAGGATTCTCAAGTGGATGAGTGGCTTTACCCTTAGAGATAGGATATGGAATGAGCATATACGTGAAATTTTTGGAGTAGCTCCAGTAGAAGATAAGATTAGGGAGAGTCGCCTTAGTTGGTTTGGTCACATAAAACGGTAGCCTTCTGATGACTCAGTTAGGAGAGTAGAGGTATTAAATTTGACTTAATTTTAAGAAAGGTAGGGGTAGACCTAAAAATACTTGGTTAGAAAATATTAGGAATGACCTTTCTTTATAAGATTTAAATGAGAATTTGACTTTTAATAGGACACAATGGAGAAAAAGGATTCATGTAGCTGATCCCATGTAGTGGGATAAAGGCTTCATGTTGTTATTGTTGTTGTACTCACATACAGGACCTCGTGAGAGCATTGGGTGCCTGGATAGCAGTTACTTGAAGCATATGACTAGAGACACTATATAATTCATATTTCTAGAAGCTAAGAATGAAGGCAAGGTTATACTGGGAGATAATACCACTATAAAAGTAGTTGGCATAGGTATGATAAAAAACTTGAATAATTTTTTCATTGAGAATGTATTAAATATAGAATGCTTAAAGTATCATCTAGCTATATAGCAAGGGTTATAGCGTTAATTTTTTTCCCACTAGCCGCATATTAAGCCTAAATGGAAATGATGTATTATATGGAACCAGGGTAAATAGTGTTTTTATGCTAGATTTAAACTGTATTAAAACTCATTTTGCTTTTTATTTAAAAATAATTTTGGAGGAATCATGATTATGACATATGAGACTTTGTCACGCTAGCATGAAAAATCTTAGAAATTACCCAAAAAGAACTTGTTAGAGTTATACAAAATTAGACTTTACTAAGGATCACCATTGTGATTTATGTCAACTAAAAAAATAGGTTAAGTACTTATTTCATTCCATTGAGGATCTTAAAACTAGCAAACCATTGGAAATAATTCATGTGGATCTTTTTGGACAGGTTAGTACTGTAAGTCTATGAGGGAAGGTATACAGATTTGTGATAGTTAATAATTTCTCGAGATTCATATGGGTTAAATTTTCATTTCATAAGAGTGAATCATTTGAGAAATTTAGAAATTTTTTGACTTGAATTTAGAGGAAACTAGGATGTGAAATTTTAACAATTTAAAGTGATCACGAAGATGAATTTAAAAAATGAAAAATTTGAGAATTTTTGTAAAGAACATGAAATTAATCATAATTTTTCTGCACCTAGGACCCCTCAACAAAATGGGGTAGTAAAAAAAAAGAACAAAACATAAATTGAAGTCGCTAGAGCTATGCTGGCAAAATATATATTTCCTAAATATTTTTTGGCTAAAGCGATTAGAATAACATGTTATGTTCTGAATAGGGTGAACAAAAGGTCAAAATTAAATAAAAAATCCTACTAGCTTCTTAAAGGGAGAACAGCTAATTTGTCACATTTGCATATTTTTGGATGTAAGGTGTTCATTCATAATAATGGAAAAACTCCTTTAGAAAAATTTGATCCAAAATTAGATGAAGGAATTTTTCTTGGATATTCTAGTGTTGGAAAATCATATAGAGTGTTTAACAAAAGGACCTTGGTATTTGAGGTGGGCACACATATTATTTTTGTTGAATCTGGCATTTTGGAAGAGTCAAGTTTGGATGAAGATCTTATTAAAAATAACTCCCATGGATTGAAAAGATGAATTTGGATAAAAATTTGGAATGAGAAAACCCTTTGCCTAGAGAATTAAAAAGCTCTAAAAATAACCTTCTAGGTGAACTGAGTAAGGGTGTTAGGACTAGGCATGGACTTAGCAAAGAGGTTAATTATTCAGCCTTTATTTCAATGGTTGAACCCACAAATGTTAATCAAACACTTTCGAATGAATTTTGGATTTTGGCCATGCAAGAAGAGTTAAATCAATTTGTAGGATTAATATTTGGGAATTGATTGAGAGGCTAAAAGATCAAAGTATAATTAGAACTAAGTGGGTATTTAAAAACAAAATGAATGACTTAAGAGTTATTGTTATAAATAAGGCTAGACTAGTATCTAATGGGTATAATCAAATTGAAGGGATTGATTTTTAGAAGACTTTTACCCCAGTAGAAAGACTTAAAGAAATTAGGGTTTTGTTACCCTACGCCTGTTTTAAAGACTTTAAATTATTTCAAATCGATGTCAAGAGTGCCTTTTTAAATGAAAAGATAGAAGATAATGCTTATGTTGAACAACCTCCAGGTTTTGAAAATCCTAAATTTCCAAATCATGTGTTTAAATTAAAAAAGGCATTGTATGGATTGAAATAGGCACCTAGGATTTGGTATGAGAGGTTAAGCACTTTCTTGTTAGATAGATATTTTTTAAAAGGAAGTGTAGACACCACTCTTTTTTTAAAGAAATTGGAAAATGATATACTTAATTTTCAGATATATATTGATGATATCATTTTTGGATCTACAAATAAAAATCTTTGTGATGATTTTTCTAAAATAATGAGTAGTGAATTTGAGAATTATTTAATGGGAGATCTAAGTTATTTTTTTATTTTTAGCATTAATCAAATTGAGGAGGGAACATTTTTTAGTCAGTCAAAGTATATCAAGGACACCCTCAAGAAGTATAAAATAGATAATACTAAACCCCTAAATACATCAATGAGTTCCTCAGTTCAATTGGATAAGGACCCAAAGGGAAAATCTATTGATCAAAAGAAATTTAGAGGTATAATTAGATAATTACTTTATTTGATTGCTAATAGACCATATATAAAATTTAGTGTTTATTTGTGTGCTAGGTTTCAATCTGATCCAAAAGAATCTTATTTGACTGTTAAGAGAGTTTCTATTTGCATGTTTTATATTTGTGCAACTTATATTATTTTGATGGTTTCAAATATTATTGTTTTATGTATATATATCTCATAACATTTTTTGGAAGATTTATTTTTACTCTAGTGTGTACTAACATTTCAGGAAAATCAACTCCAAGCTATGAAGACTTCAAATCTAATTTAGCAAATATTCATTTGTAAATTATAAGTTTTGAATTGAGAGGGAGTGATTGTAATTGAGTGAAAAATCATAACACACACACTTGGGGGAACAATTTTCATGAACTGATCGTACGGGACAAACCTAGTTCGTACGGGACGATCATGTCAATTAAGCCCTCGAAAGTGCAATGGATCAGACATGTAGGGAGAAATTTTTCTAAGTCCTAATCGTCCAGGATGAATTTAATATTCGTCCCGGGATGAACGTCTCGGGATTCTCACTTTGCACTATTCGTCTAGAAAAAAATTAACCTTCATCTCTGGACGAAACTCTCAGTATAAAATTGTACCGGACAAAATTAACCTTCATCTCTGGATGAAACTCTCTGTATAAAATCATCCAGGATGAAACTTGTTCGTCCCAGGATGAACCGAACCGACTTACCTTAGTGTGTTACGTCCTTCAGGGATTTTGGAATCGACCTATAGAATAACCGTTTTGTACCAGACAAACCTAGTTCGTACGAGACGATTAGAGTGTATGAACATAATTTATACCAATATACATCAGTATCGTTTTCGACACTTTAAGTAAAATCATCTGGGACGATCCAAGATAGTACGGGACGATCCATTTCGTGATAACTTGAAATTTCTGCAGTTTTGGATGGTTTTTCTTGTCTCTTCTATATAAGGTACAATTTTACTACCACCAAATCTTTTTGCTCAATTAATCTTCGTGCCTATTGAAAGAAGATTCAAGGAGAGAGTGAGAGAGAGCATTCAAGGAAGGATTTCTACTACTAGAGCGTGAAGGCTTCGCTTGGTGTTCAAAGGTAAGATTTCCTACTTGTAATTTGAGATTACTTCACTCTTTTTCTTTCTACCTTCTAGATTTCTAGTGAGAAGATCTGTCAAGGAGATCAGGTTCTCTGCCCATACTAGGAGAGTGTGTAAGGACGAAGGGTTCTCTGCCCACACTAGGAGAGTGTGAAAGGATGAAGGGTTCTCTTCCCACACTAGGAGAGTGTGAAAGGACAAAGGGTTCTCTGCCCACACTAGGAGAGTGTAAAAGGATGACAGTTCTCTGCCAACACTGAGGATAGTGTAAAAGGATGACGGTTCTCTACCTCACCGGGTATTGGTGGAAAGTATCTTTGTAAAGGCTTCTCTGCCTTGCTGTGGGTGTAAAAGGAGAGACACTATTGGTATTAGTGCAATACTCAGAGGGTGCCTCTAGGGAGTGGATGTAGGTCTGGTTTAGACTAAACCACTATAAATCTTGTATCATTTATTTTTGTTGCTTTTTATTTTTTGTCTTTTTTTGTTTGAAAAGTTGTGGTTGAAAAAAACTTTTTATAAAAAAAAATTCATTAAAGTTTACTTTCGGTTCAAAAGATAGAAAAGAGGTATAATTTTTAAACTACCAATTCCCCCCCCCCCCCCTCTTGGTAGCCTTGGGACATTAACTTAGGTTTAACAACCTTTTCACTAGACTTAACAAGTGGTATCAGAGCCCTGTTTCAAAATCATAAGTTTAAACTGCTTTTTGATTAACGTAAATGGCTACATTTGGAAACCGAAATACACCTGAGTGTTACTCTATTACTAGACATCCACTGTTTGACAATATACCTTTTGATTTTTGGAAAACACGGATGTCTACTTTCTTACAGTCACTTGATTATCGTATGTGGATCTTAGTCCATGAAGGTTATACAAAACCAACTAGATTAGTTGATGGAGTTAGGGTTGAAACACCTTTTGCTGACTGGACTATAGAAGACTGTGACTTAGTACAACTAAATGAAAAATGTTTAAATAGTTTATTTTGTGCTTTAAAATCTGAAGACTACATGCGTGTTTCAACTTGGAAAAGTGGAAAAGGACATATGGGATAGACTTTGTATAACTTATGAGGGGACTAATGAGGTTAAGCAATAAAGACTTAATATCTTGTTACATGATTATGAATTATTTTGCATAAAACCAAATGAATCTATTTATGATATGTACACAAGATTCACACAAATAGTCACCTTTTTGCATGCACTTGGTAGGGAACTAACGAATGCTGAAAAAGTTAATAAGATTATTCATTGTTTACCTACTACTTATGATGCAAAAATTACTGCAATTACAGAGTCTAAAGATCTAAACATTTATTATATTGGCAATCATCTTGGTTCACTTATTGCTTACGAGCAAGGAGTTAGTAAAAGAAAGATTGATGCAGGTGAACCATGAAAGGAGAAAAATATAGCACTGAAAGTGAAAGAGTCTGAGAGTGAACACTCACAACCTGAGGATGAAGATGATATTGCTTTGATGACTAGACAATTTAGAATCTTTTTGAAGAGGAAGCAGAAGAGATGCCATCAATGGAATAAAGATAAATTTAACATAAATAGCAAAGTTTCTAATGAAGTGATTTTTTATGAATGTAGGAAACCTGGATATATCAAGACTGATTGTCCAAAACTCAAAGCCACACCTAGCAAGGAGAAGGTAGAGGATAAACCAACTGTAAAGAAGGGCAAGAAAAAGTTTCAAAGAATTTTTTGGGCGGACTCTGCTTCAGATTCATCAGAAACTAAAAAAAGAAGAAGTCACTAATCTTTACTTGATGGCAGATTGTCTTGATCAGTCAGACAAGAAGAAGTAAGTGACTTTTCTTATGATGAATTGTTTGAAGTTTCTGAACACATGCATGATGCATATAGGAAAATGAAAAAGATGCATGCTAATGCAAGTTTAGAATTGGAAGAGCTTAAAAAAGAACATGAAATCCTTAGGAAAGATCATGCTTTAATAGATGACAACCACATAAAACTACTCGATGAATTTGATGACTTGAATAAAAATCATGAGAATTTAAAATCATCCTATGATGATCTTGAAAAAGAATTTAAAAAATTTAAGGATGAATCAGAGAGCAAAACATATCAAATCAATTATATAAATCAAATCTTGGAAGATATGAATTCCTTTTATAAGTTGAAAATAAAAGCTCTCGAGGATAATATGATACCCCTCAAACTTAAAGATTTTACAAATCCTAAATTGTATCCTAAATATATGGAATCCCTTAGAAGACAAATAAATGGTAGAAGACTTATGAATACTTTTCCTAATGTTAAATGTAATAATTGTGGATTATTTAGACATATAGCATACACCTGTACTTTGAAGATGAAATCTGATTTGGTGTGGAGACCTAAGATGCATAAACCTACACATATCATACATGCATCTGGTTATAAATTGCTAAAAGGATAGCCCAAACTTGTTTGGGTTCCCAGGTCAAACATTTGATATTTTTGTAGGGTCGCTCTCACACAAGACCTCGTGAGAGCATATGGTACATGGACAGCGGATGTTCAAAGCATATGACTAGAGATACTGCTCAATTCATAATGCTGGAAGACAGGAGTGGAGGCAAGGTTACACTTGGAGATAACACCACAAAGAAAGTGATTGGATCAGGTATGATTGGAAATTTGAAAAACTTTTTTATAGACAATGTGTTATTGGTTGAAGGCTTAAAGCATAATTTGTTAAGTATAAGTCAGCTATGTGATAAGAGTTATAGTGTAAAATTTTTTTCTACTAGCTGCATATTAAGCCTAAATGGGAAAGATGTGTTAAATGGTAAAAGGGTAAACAATACTTATATGCTAGATTTAAATTGCATTCAAACTCCTACTGTTTTTTGTTTGAAAACTATTTCTGATGAATCATGGATTTGGCATGGGAGACTTTGTCATTCTAGCAAGAAAAACCTTAGGAGGATTACCCAAAAGAATTTAGTAAGAGGTATACCAAAACTAAACTTTACTAAGGTCCACCTTTGTGATGCATGTCAATTAGGAAAGCAAGTGAAATCCTCTTTTCAATACAATAAGGATCTTAGGATTGATAAAACCATTGGAAATCTTACACATGGATCTTTTTATACCAGTTGGAACTGTGAGTCTAGGAGGATGGTATACAGATTTGTTATTGTGGATGATTACTCAATATTCACTTAGGTTAGATTTCTATTTCATAAGAGTGAATCATTTGAGGAATTTAGAAATTTTTTGACTTGGATTCAAAGAAATTTGGGTGTGAATATTATTTCTATTCCAAAGTGATCATGTGGAGGAGAATTTGAGAATGAGATATTTGAAAATTTTTGTAAAGAAAAAAAGAATTGATCACAACTTTTCTGCACCTAAAACCTCTCTCAGCAAAAAATGGGGGTAAGTACCTAAAGGAAAAAACATAACATTAATAGAAGCCGCCGCGAGCAATGTTGGTCTAGAATACTCACTTCCTAGATATTTTTGGCTGAGGGAGGTTAGCACTGCATGTTATGTTCTGAATAGGTGAATGTAGATCTAAATTAAATAAAAATACCCTATGAGTTGCTAAAAGGCAGAAACACCCTAATTTGTTCACATTTGCAATATTTTTTTTTATTGGCAAGGTGTTCATTTCATAAATAATAGAAATCCTCCTTAGGAAATTTTGATCTAAAATAGTATGAAGGATTTTTTGTTGGATACTCAAGTGTTGGAAAGATCTTATAGGGGTATTCAATAAAAGAACTTTGATTATTGAGGAAAACCATAACACATGTTGTATTTGATGAATCTAGAAATTTAAGAAGAGCCAAATATTATGAAGATGAGATTGAGGATAACTCCCAAAAAATTGATAGAAATAAACTTTGTAAGAAAATGTGGAAGAGAATTTTCAAAAATAGAAAACCTTTGCCTAGAGATTTGAAGATTTTTTTAAAAAACTACCCAAGGGAATTGATTAATAGGTGAACCTAGTGAGGGTGTTAGAACTAGGCGTGGATTAAAATAAGGAAGTCCATCTTCAGCCTTTATTTCACTATAGAAACTAATATTGATCAGCACTTCTGATTATTTTAGATAATTGGCCATGCAAGATAGTTGAATCAATTTGTAAGAAATAAAGTTTGGGAATTAAAGTCAAGGCCAAAAGATCAAAGTGTTATTGGATACTAAGTGGGTATTAAAAATAAAATGGACTGACTTCCAGGTGTAGTCATTAGAAATTAAGGTGAGATTAGTTTGCTAAGGGGTATAATCAGATTGAAGGAATTGATTTTGAGAGACTTTTCCCCTGTAGCCAGACTTGAAGGCCAATTAGGGTTTTGCTAAGCTTTGCTGTTTTAAAGGATTCAAATTATATCAAATGGATGGTGAAAAGTGCCTTCTTAAATGGGGTAATTGAATAAGATGTGTTTTGTAGAACAACACCAGATTTTGAAAAATTCAAAAAACCCAAATCAATCGTTTTTAAAATTAAAAAGGCATTATATGGATTAAAACAGGCACCTAGGGCTTAGTATTGAGGGTTGAGCACCTTCCTACTTGAAAATGTTTTGAAAAAGGAAGTGGTCGATACAACTCTTTTTTGAAGAATTTTGAAAGGATATACTCATTGTTCAAAAAATTTATGTGGATGATATTCATTTTTGGTTCTTCAAATAAAAATCTTTGTTGATGATTTTTCTAAAATAATGAGTAGTGATTTGAAAATGAGTCTAGATGGGAGACTTAAATTACCTTTTCTAGGTTTTAGGCATTAAGTAACTTGAGGAAGGTAACATTTCTTAGCCAATTAAATATGTTAAGGACATCCTCAAAAAAAATATGAAAGGATAATGCTAAGACTATTAGTACACCAATGAGTTCCTCAGTTCAGTTGGATAAGGACCTTAAGGGAAAATCTGTTGATCAAAAGAAATTTAGAGGGATTATTGGATCTTTACTTTACTTGACTGCTAGCCGACCAGATATTATGTTCAGTGTTTGCTTATGTGTTAGATTTCAATCAGATCCAAAAGAATCACATTTGACAGCAGTGAAAAGGATTTTAAGATATTTGCTAGGAACTCAGAACTTAGGAATTTGGTATCCTAGATTTTGCTCTTCATTTGAAATTATTGGTTATTCAGATTCTAACTTTGCAGGATGTAGGGTGGATAGGAAAAACACTTCTGGAACATGTCAGTTCATTTGAAGTTCATTAGTTTCATGGTCTAGTAGAAAACAAAATTCTGTGGCCCTATCTACTGCAGAAGCTGAATACATTGCTTTAGGAAGTTGTGTGGCACAAGTTCTTTGGTTAAAACAACAGTTGATTGATTTAGGATTAACTATAGGTACTATACCAATTTATTGTGATAATACTACTGCTATCTGCATTTCTAAAAATCCTATTCAACATTCAAGAACCAAATACATTGACATAAGGCATCATTTCATAAGGGATCATGTATCCAAGGGAGAAATTAAACTTACCCATGTTTCAACTGAAAATCAACTTGGAGAAATTTTTACAAAACCTTTAGCCTTTGATACTTTCAGTACATTAAGAACAAGGCTTGGAGTGATTGATTTAAATGCTTAGATAAATATGTTTTTCTGCAACATTGATATTTTTGTTGTGTTCATTGTGTTTTCTAGTTTATGTGATATTTTCTTCTTAAAAAGGTATGTATTTAAGTATTATCTTATATGTTTTTAATCATTTTTGTTTTGAGTGAGAAAATGTGAATTTGTGGTCATCATCATCCGGTATGAAAATGCTTCGTATGGGACAATTTGTGTAATATGACAAACTGTGTGATTTCAAACCATTTTAAAAGCAGTTTTTAATGTAATTCGTCTGTACAATCATCACGATCATCCGGGATGAAATATTTTTCAAACAATGGGACAAATGAATGCAGCATTTGACTGGATAAGACAGTTTTTAATATGAACTTCGTCCGTACGAACCTTCGGTTCGTCCAGACGAACACATGTCGGTTCATAGCAGGGGACGATTTCCAACTGCCATAAAAATGAATTGAATTCCTAATCGTCCGAACGAACACGTGTTCATCAGTACGATCAGTTTAGTTGAAAGCATGTATGAAAGGATGCTTCGTAAGTTGTGTTTTTACGAAAAGTCGTTTCTTTTTTTAATCATTCGTTCGTCCATATGAAATTTTTTTGTACGGGACAAACAAAAATTTCGTCTGGTACGAACAGTCATTTTTTCCATAAATTGACGACATTTTTTACTGAACAGTCACATTCACACATCTCTTTCAAACCTTTCTTCTCTCAAGATCTTTCAATGGCAAGTTCTAGCAAGCGCCAAAAGTCTTTGACTAAGGGTCCACCAAGAAACACTTCTGAAAATTTCCTTTCTAAAGCCAATGAAGAATCTTATGCTAGGTTTGTCTCCGTGAAAATTACCCCATCTAGAGTACTCCTATAGGAAGAATTAACTTTTAAGGTAATGCACTTGTTTACCTCTACTCAATTTGGCTTAATCCTCACCTTAGTACACTTCTACAACAAGGAAACCTTTCATTATTTTTTAGCGAACATGTCTTTCAACTCCGACCATTCTGTCATCAGTTCCTTTGTTTTTAAAAAGAAAGTTGAAATCACCAAGCATGACCTTGGTATCTTTCTAAACTTAAGGACTAAAGGATTAAGAGCACACACCGTAACCTCCACAAATTTTAATTTGACTGAAGTAAATCGAATAATTAGAGGAGTAAACTTTAAGGATCATTTACCTAAGGCAGCAACTTTAGTTCGTGATGCCCGTATCATCCAGCACGTACTTAGAACTTCCATTATACCTAAAGCTGGTGATATAGTCAATATCACACCTCTTCTTTTTATTGTTACCTTCTTGATAATAACCTGACAACCTATAGATGAGGCCCAACTCCTAATTGACTACATTTATGGCCTTTCTGAAATTTTTCATGTTGATCATAAAAGAAAGAAGAACATAGTATTAGGACATCTGATTGCCTATATTTTGGAAAAGAAATATGATTTGATTCATCTAGAATAAGATTTTGAAGAACCACTCTACTACAATGATGCATCCTTTAGAACTATCTTCAATAAGGAAGAGCCTAGAAAAACACATGTTGTTCTGAGTGAAACAGAAGAAGAAGCTGAACCTACATCTGCTACTGAACAAAATTATCGGTTCAAAGATTTGACAATTTAGAGGCTCATTTTGATCAAAGGTTTGATCAAATTGAAACTCATTTACATTAGCAGGATATTCAGTACAATCAAGATATGGGATTTAGGCGTGATCAGATAAATAACATAAATACTAACATGCTTATGATGAGTAGTTACTTTAACTTCTTTGGTCCACCTCCTCCTCCAGATCAGGGTCCATCTGAATGATTGTTGTGTTTGTTCTGTGTTTCTTTGTAGATTATGTGTTTATGTGATTTATGTGTTTGTTATTTTCCTTTAGATTGTTGTATTTTCCTTGTTTTAGTTATATTTTTATTGATATCTTAAACTTAATTGTAATATCTTCATTCGATATCAATATATGTTCCAATGTTTTGTTGTTTAAGTATTTTTGAAATGTGTGTTATACTTTATGACATTCATTATTTTTTAATCTTAATAGTGTTTTAACCAAAATTTTACATTAAAATTAATTTCATTAGAAAATCTAATTATTCTAAATTTAAGTAATGCTTATAACTTGATATTATTAGAATTTTCAATTTCATGTCTCTTATTTAGACGACATTATCTTTAATATTATTATTGCAATTTAGATGTTTTCTTATTTTGTATTTCTTTTTTTAAATAATATTTATGCACTTAGAAAAATTTGAAATTTTAGATTATTGATTTCAAAAAGAATTCAATTACTCTTGAAAATTGTACAAATGTCAAAAATCAAAAGCATTGCACAAAAGTTTGCCATAAGAAAAAGACGCACAAAATAAGCCCAAAGTAAAAAGATGCAAAAAAATGTGCAATAAAATTAAAAAAGATACAAAAAAAAGTGCCATAAAATTAAAAAAGATGCGCAAAGCGCCACATGTGGTAGTTACTTCTTTCCGGACTCTTTTAATCTCCTAATTCAAATTGATCTTATGTTCATTTATAATTAACATTGAAATTTGAAATATAAAATTTTTTATTCATCCTTATTGTATTGATTTTCTTTATCTTAATGTCTAAATTGACTCATGTCTTTGAAAAATTCTTTTCATTATCTATGTTATATCACTTCTTAAATTATATGAAATTCTATGATTTCTTTAATGTTTTAATTTTATTTGCGTACCTTATTTCAATCACTTTCAAGATTAAATTATCAAATGAATTTCATACTTCTGCCTAAATTTCGAAACTTCTTTTCTTCTTCAGTTTTTGCTGTTGTCAAAAAGGGGGAGAAATTGTATGTTTGTTTTGTATTTTTTTTTTATTTAGTTGAACCAAATTGTATGTTTGTTTTGTTGTTTTTTGTTTGATTTAGTTGAACCAAATTGTATGCTTGTTTCATTGTTTTTTGTTTGATTTAGTTGTGTGTTTTGTTTGTATAAAATTTTTGAAAAATAAATTTTTTGAATAAACTTATGCCTCCTTATTTTTCATGTATTCATCAATTAAGGGGGAGTTTAGGAGATTCTTAGAATTTGAAATCCTACAAACAATAATTGCTTTGTCATCATCAAAAAGGGGGAGATTATTAAGAGAGTTTCTATTTGCATGTTTTACATTCTTGCAACTTGTATTATTTTGATGATTCCAAATATTATTATTTTATGTATATATATCTCCTAACATTTTTTAGAAGATTTATTTTTGCTCTTGTGTGTACTAACATTTCAGGAAAATCAACACTAAGCTATGAAGACTTCAAATCAAATTTAGCAAATATTTATTTATAAATTATAAGTTTTGAATTGAGAGGGAGTGATTGTAATTGAGTGAAAAATCACAACACACACACTTGGGGGAACAATTTTCATGAACTGATCGTACGGGATGAACCTAGTTCGTACGGGACGATCATGTCAATTAAGCCCTCAGAAGTGAAATGGATCGGACAGGCAGGGAGAAATTTTTCTAAGTCCTAATCATCCAGGATGAATTTAACATTTTTCCTGGGACGAACGTCTCGGGATTCTCACTTTACACTGTTCGTCCAGACGAAATTAACCTTCGTCTCTGGACGAAACTCTCTGTATAAAATCGTACCGAACGAAATTAACCTTCATCTTTGGATGAAAATCTGTGTATAAAATTGTCCAGGATGAAACTTGTTCGTCCCAGGATGAATCGAACCGACTTACCTTAGTTGGTTACGTCCTTCAGGGAATTTGGAACCGACCTATAGAATAACCATTTCGTACCGGACAAACCTAGTTCGTACGGGATGATTAGAGTGTATGAACATAATTCGTACCAATATACATCAGGATCATTTCCGACACTTTAAGTAAAACTGTCCGGGATGATCCACGATCATATGGGATGATCCATTTCGTGATAACTTGAAATTTCTATAATTTTGGACGGTTTTTCTTGTCTCTCCTATATAAGGTCCAATTTTTATTGCCACCAAATCTTTTTGCTCATTGATCTTCATGCCTAATTAAAGAAGAGTCAAGGAGAGAGTGAGAGAGAGTATTAAAGGAAGGATTTCTACCACTAGAGCGTGAAGGCTTCGCTTGGTGTTCAAAGGTATGATTTCTTACTTAAAATTTGAGATTACTTCACTCTTTTTCTTTCTTCCTTCTAGATTTCTTGTGAGAAGATCTGTCAAGGAGATCGGGTTCTTTTCCCACACTAAGAGAGTGTGAAAGGATGAAGAGTTCTCTGCCCACACTAGGAGAGTGTGAAAGGATGAAGGGTTCTCTGCCCACACTAGGAGTGTGTGAAAGGACGAAGGGTTCTTTTCCCACACTAGGAGAGTGTAAAAGGATGACGGTTCTATGCCAACACTGAGGATAGTGTAAAAGGTTGACGGTTCTCTGCTCACTGGGTATTGGTGGAAAGAGTGTTTGTAAAGGCTTCTCAGCCTTGCTGTGGGTGCAAAAGGAGAGACACTATTGGTATTAGTGCAATACTCAGAGGGTGCATCTATGGAGTGGATGTAGGTCTGGTTTAGACCGAACCACTATAAATCTTGTGTCGTTTATTTTTACTATTTTTTATTTTTTGTATTTTTTTTATTTGAAAAGTTGTTGTTGAAAAAAACTTTTATAAGAAAAAAATTTCATTGAAGTTTACTTTCGGTTAAAAAGATAGATAAGAGGGATAATTTTTAAACAAACAATTCACCCCGCCCCTCTCTCGGTAGCCTTGGGATATTAACTTAGGTTTAACAACCTATTCACTAGACTCAACATTGACAGCAATAAAAAGGATTTTAAGATATCTTTTAGAAACTCAAAACTTAGAAATTTGGTATCCTATGTACAACTCTTCAATTGAAATTATTAGATATTATGATTTAGACTTAGTAGGTTGTAGGGTTGATAAAAAGAGTTCTTTTGAAACTTATGAATTCATAGGGAATTCATTAGTTTCTCGGTATAGTAGAAAATAAAATATTGTAGCTCTATCTACTGCTAAAGCTGAATATATTACCTTACAAAGTTGTGTGGTACAAATTCTTTGGTTAAATAATAGTTAATAGATTTAGGAATTATAATGGTCACAATCCCAATTTATTATGATAACACTAGTGCATTTTGTATTTCAAACAATCCTATTCTACATTCTAGAACCAAACATACATAAATAAAGCATCATTCCATTAGGGATCATGTAGCTGAAGGAGAAACTGAACTAACTCATGTTTCAACTGAAAATTAACTTGCAGATATTTTTATAAAACCACTAGCCTTTGATACTTTTAGCACCTTAAGAACAAGGTTAGGTGTGATTGATCTTAATGCTTAGATATTTTTTTGTAAACTTGATATGTTCCTTATGTGTGTTTAATTTAGTTTATCTATTTCTATTTATTGTTGTTATTGTTTGTGAGTGTTTTTACTTTATGAGATTTTGGTTTTGTTATTTTCCACTTATCAATGGATGTTCATGAATTATTTTTTAAGTGTTTATTCATTTTGTATGAAATTATTTTTGTACCATACTTATTTTATAGCATGTCTATGGTTTTTTTGGAGTTGAATACGTAAAATTTGGAGTTTTTATATAGATCATACTGTACGATAACTTCATCATCCTGTACGATCTTTATACATTTGTATCTATGTATTTAGATGATTATCTGGGTAGAATCAGTTATTATAACTGATCGTACGTACGAAATCAAATTTTATTTGTATGATCCACATGTAATTTTCTATGGGGGACGAATCTAACCATCATTAAAATGATCTTAAAGTTTTTTATTGTCTAGGATGAACACCTGTTCGTTTATACAATCGTGTGGTTAAACAGCATGTACAAAAGGTTGATTCGTAAATTGTATGTTTAAGAAAAGTCATTTCATTTTGGACATTATCATTCATCCATATGAAAATTATTTCATCCTATATGATCTCAAGATCGTATATACAACTCTCTTTTTGTATTGTACGATATGTCTTTTTTTTTTTTTAAATAGGAGGTTCTTTGAAATCTTTTCCATTCACTTCCAAACACCTCTTGAATCCTTCTAGAGACACCTACCTAGAAATGGAAAGCTCTAGCAAGCTCTCTCGTGTTATTAAGGGATCATCATCCAGGGGAGGGGATGCCAACTTCTTGTCTAGAGATAATGAGGATGCATTCTATAGGTTTATAGCCGCCAAAATCACTCCTTCTAGACTTCTCATTTAAGATGAAATCTATTTTTCTATCATGCCTCTCTTTGCTTCAACCTAGTTTTCTTTTATTTTAACCTTGATCTATGCCTACCACAAGGAGGCCTTTCACTATTTTCTTGCAAATATGAGGTTTAATAGGGATGAAACTAGGATAACCTCTATTTCTCAAAAAATGCAAGTTGAAATCACAAAGGAAGATTTAGGAACTTTTCTTCATCTAAGAACTCAAGGCACTAGAGCTCACACCTTGACCTCTAAATTTGATTATGATTGGTCTGAGATTAATAAAATTCTTAGAGGTGTAACTCAAGTATGTCACTTAGCGAAAGTCTACATATTAAATCAAAATGCCCAAATCATCTAGCATGTCCTAAGAACTTCAATCATTCCTAAGGATGGTGATTGTATAAATATGACTCCTTTAATGTCCATTGTTACCTATTTGATCATGATTGGACAACCTATTGATGAGGCCCAACTCACCTTGGATTACATTCATAACCTTTCTAAAATTGGGCTTCCTTATCATAAAAGGAAAAAAATATTGCTCTAGGACACTTAGTGACCAACATTTTGGATAAGAAGTACCACATTCTTCATCCCAATCATCCCACTAAAATGTCAATCTGTTTTATCGATGTTTCATTTTGATCTTTATTTGGGAAACACCAAACTTCTAGTGGAGATTCTAAAGAAGAAGGGGGAGATGACGCGTAATGTCGAAAGACTAAATAAAATTATTTTGATGTCATATTATTTTTTATTTCTTTTTCAAGATAATCATTTTTTTTATTAGAGAAATTTGATTTTTAGATTATTGATTTTGGAAAGACTAAATAAAAAAGAGGGAAGTATATCAAAAAGAAATATATAGTGTGTACAAAAATTGAAAGAATACGCAATAGTTCACAAAATGAAAAGAGCCACAAAATTAGCCCAAATAAAAAAAGGGGATTGCATAAAGTATGCCATAAATATTTAAAAAGATGTGTAATGTCGCCAATGAAGTATTTATGTTTTTTCCTCTATGATTCAATATTTATTTCAAATCAATCTAATTTTAAATTTTATCCTATATTGAAAATTAAAATTAACTAATCTTCATTTTGTCACTTTTGCAATAATACTCCTTATCTAATTGTCCATAATGCATCATGACATTGAAAAATTTTACTTATTTAAGTTGTTTATTAATTTAAAATTTTTCGAATCTTTCTTTTTCATGTTATGTAATTAATTTTATTTTTGCAACTATATTTCAATCACTTTCAAGATCAATTATTTTGGTTTCTCATTTAACATCTTTCATTTCAATTTTCTTTTTCCCTTTTTGTTGTTGTCAAATGAAGGAGAAATAATTTTATTTGTGTATGTTTTTATTTTTGTGTGTTTTGTGTGTTTGTTTTAATTTTCGTGTGTTTGTGCTTTTCTTTTGGATTTGTGTGTTTTTTTTTTTTGATGTTTTTGTGTATAAATATAAATGTTTAAAAAAAAATAAATATTTTTTTGTGCTCTTAATGGAATCTCTCTATATTCATATGTTCATTCTTTTAGGGAGAGCTAAGAAGAAATTTAGGGTATACATGTTAACTCAAACAATAATTATTTAGCCATAATTAAAAAGGGGGAGATTGTTGAGATTTTTGCAACTTAGTTTTTCGATTGTTGATATTCTTGCAACATGTATGTTTTTAATGATTTGAAATATTATTGTTTTAATTACAATTTCTTCCTAACATATTGTGGATGTATTTTTGTTGTATATGTGTACTAACATTTCAGGGAAATCATACTCCAGATTGTTGAAGATTTCAAATCAGATTAGATTAGGGTTCATTGCAAATGATGTTTGCATTTTTCAGTTTATTGAGCATGAGAGAGTGTGATTGTAATTGAGTAACTGTGCACATACACACACTGGGGGAATGTTTAAAATTTGTAAGCTTTAAACTGATTGTACTATATGAAGTCATTTCGTAAGGGATAATTTGTTCAATTAATTTTCCCTACGAGCAATCAAACAAATTATAGGAAGAATTTTTTTTTAAGTACTCATCATGCTGTATGAAATGTTCTTCATACAGATGATGTCCATAGTATGAATTGGACGGGTCCCTTTTGACCCTGATGAATTTAAGATTTTTCTAAACTAATCGTACAGTATGATTCCTTATTCGTACAGATGACATCCAGAGTACAAATTGGACGTGTCCCTTTTAATCCCAATGAATCCCAAAGTTTTATGAACTAATTGTACTGTATGATCTCCTGTTCATACAGATGACATCCAAAGTATGAAATTGAAGGGTACCTTTTTGTCTCGATGAATACAAAATTTTATTGAACTGATTATACTGTACGATTTCCTATTCGTATAGATAACGTCCAAAGTATAAAAATGTTGGGTACTTTTTTGTCCCAACGAAGTTGAAATATTTTAACTGTTCCTACAGTATAAACTTTGTTCATACCTAACGATCATTGCGTACAAAAATATTTCATACAGGTTTACACAGGTTCATATGCAACAATTTTTGAACTAATCATACGTACAAAAAATATGATCATATTGTATGATTGTACACACTCAAAATAGAAATTTTCAGTTTTCTAGATGGTTTCTCGCGTCTTTCATATAAAAGGTCTGTAGAATCTAACGTGAAAAGGTTTATTCTTCATGATTTTTCAAGAGCAAGTGAAAGAGTGATTATGGAAGAGTGTTTGAGAGAGAGTTCTTTCAAGTGGAGTGTGAAGAGATCACAAGATTACTCAAAGGTAAGAATCTCTTTTGGTTTTTTGGTTATTACTCTTCCTTTCTTCTTTCTAGTTTCTCGAGAGAAGATCTAGTACTCTACCGACCCTTGGAGTGTGTGAAAGGATGATGGCGCTCTATCGACACTTGGAGGGTGTGAAAGAACGATGGTACTCTACCGACACTTGGAGAGTGAAAGGATGACGGTTCTCTGCCGACACTTGGAGGGTGTGAAAGGATGATGGTTTTCTGCCGCACTGGGGATTGGTGGAAGAGAGGAATTGTAAAGGCTTCTCCACCTTACTATGGGAGAAAAAGGAGTGTCACTTTGGTAATAGTGCAATACCTGAAGAGGGAGTCTTCAAAGGAGCGGATATAGGTCATGTTTGACCGAACCACTATAAATCTTTGTGTCATTTATTTTCTGCATTTTTATTTTCTACACTTTAATATTTGTGGTTAAAAATTTTTCTTTTGTAAAAAATATAAAAAACTATTTTTTAATAAAAATCCAAGAAATTTTTAAATTACCAATTCACCCCCCTATTGGTTAGCCTTGGGATAATTGCATTGGTCTAACAACCTATACAAAATCAATATGCAATGGTTACCAAAGATCAAACCCAAAGCATGAAGAACATGAGGATTAAAAAAATTTAATCTTAAATTCGATAAAGCAATCCAAATTAGAATAATGGGTGATTCTTTCTAGATATCAAAGAATGGGGTCCATTTTAAAAATCTAATTTGACAGTTGTTTTTATAGTAGGACCTCTAGCAAAAACATAACTACAATACAATCATTTAAAAGCTGAATCCGTTGGGGTTGGAGGGGGATTTGAAAATTATAGTCTTCTTTGGGAAATATAAAATTGACTTTGAATTTAAATTTTAAAATCAAATAACACATCATAAGAGATATACTACCTTAAGAGGTATAAATAAAATTTCATGATGGGGTCCAGATTTAGAATTGCAAATCACATTTTAAATATCGTATCCAAATTTAGGAAAGAATTGTATATAACCCTGAAGGGTCAAAGTGAAGTTCAATCTAATATCTAGCTATGATAATCTAGATGAATTATGGTTAATTTCATATTCAAATATTTGTCAACAAATGATATATCTCCCCAAAGGAAGAAATATCATTCATTAATGATTGTTCGAACATGACGATAATGATCATTGATGATTTTGATTTTACTGTGGAAGACTAATTGAGTTTTGAAAATTGATTTTGTAAGGTGGGTGTGGGTTCTAAATCTCCTATGAGTATTATAGTTAATTATATCATAGGAAACCAAGGTCTCCCACGAATACTCTCAATTAAAATAACGGTAAAAATTCTATTCAGAGAGTTTTTAAGAGTGATATCAAATGAGATAAATTTTGGAAGTTGAGCTAGGAATGGATCAAATTTTGAACACTTATTTACGAGGCCAAGGGAGAAGAGGTAGAAGATACTTTGAGATTCTAAAAAATTCAGAAGTGTCGCAACATAATCTAAATTTTGGGCATTAAATTTTTTATTTAAAGAATCTTTAATTTAAGTTGATCGTGTGATTATAAATTTGGGATTATATTCCTGGAGGTTGGGGTCTTATTAATTAAAATCTGCCCCAGATCTTAAATCTAATTTGGGTACTACCCACAGTAGCCCTAACCTATTTAATTTAATACAAAATTTAGACTTACCATGGCCTAGAATTGGGAGCTGGATAACTACCTAGTTGATTTAAAATATAAGAATCAAATACTTTATGAAAGAGTGGTAGGGAAATTATTATTAAAGTTTTTAAGAATTAGGATTAGTATTTTGAGCCGATCCTAATTTATCCCTTGGCTTATATAGGGTGAATATACTTAAAAAATGCATTTAAAATTTTAAACTCATTTTTAAATAGATTTCTAATGCAATGCATGTTGATCGACTCAATTAAATACATAAAATGTGTATGTAGAAATTTTAAAGAAGGCTTAAAAATTATTTTTTTAATAGAGATTATAACACATCCCCTTCACAAATTTGCATCGTCAAATGCCAGGTGGCATGCCAGAACCAGTAGGAAGGGAGGTACCTAATAAGGATTAGTAGCAATTAATATGAGTATATAGATTATTAGTGGTCTCGGGCTTACTTCTTAGATTATTAAAGTTTTTATGTTGGCCTAAATTTTTTTTTTTCAATTTTACATAGAAAAATTTTATATGTGCCCTCATGAGCCTCCAATCGAATCTAGGCAAAACCAAAACTCGACATGCAAATCACAAAAAAAAGTTATAAAAAAGAAGGTAAATTTATACGCAATCATATTACATCAAACAAATCAATCAATTAAATAAAGGTTCATAGTAAACTGTTTGTTTATTACAACCCAAAAATTACATAAATTAAAAGTGGCTAGCACCACTAACCACTAACATGAATTCTAATCCTGGGACAGACGTAAGTGACTTTAAGAGGGATGCTCTTTATTTTCAACTCTTTGTTATTTTTCTCTTTGGGTTCCTTGGATTCATCATACCTTGATACCTAAATGAAAAAGAAAATAGTTGCCCTAAAGGGATGGTTAGTCTTTTCACTATGGGTTTTAAAATGATCCAAAATTGGGCATCCAAATGCAAAAAGGACTATCCTCCTAAGGGGGTGTCCTTTCCTCTTTGGAATCAAATTTTTGGTAAATGTATCCCAACCTAAATGTCTAACTTTCACAACTCTTAACTTGAAAAAAAAATTACTTTGATATTGAAAAGAAAAATTAAGAATCTCTTGCAGGGTTTTCCTATACATTTAAAATCAAATCAATCACAAGAAGTTTATATATTTGCATTAAAAGGTTAACCACGCTTGGCCTTGCTCTTATTTATATTGGGGCTATGCAGCTGAAGCACCTGTAAAAATTATAATTATTATGAATTTAGCCCCATTTTTATTACACTACACGAGTGTGGCCACCTATAAAAAACTCAATGAACAACCAGATTATTTTTAACATAAAGGTAAACTATTACTCATGACATTAATTAATAGAGTGCAATAAAATTAAACAGATACATCAATAAATTTTCAATCATAGCATGTAAAGAAAACTCAGAAATCCGTACATATTACAGTAAAAGTAAACACCAGTCTAGCATAAACTAGAGTTGGTGTCCTTGAAAACCATTTAAAGTGTGCTAAAGGCCGTGTGGCTGGGGTAGATCTTAGGCTGGGTAATTTGCTAAATTTTCCTAATGAATGGTTTTGTTAAAGGTCAAAAGGAAGAAATATTTAGTTAGAGTTTAAGTAATAATATGTTAAGGCTTATTTTAAGTAAGTTTTAATGGTTAGATTGGCTAAAAATTAAGGGTTGATAGATTTTAATTTAATTGGTTGATTGTTTGTCAAAGATTAAATTAATTTTCCATCAATTAGTTCATGGCATTGTAAAATCAAGCCCCACAACAAGGCCTCCTTAGGACAGTTAGCCCTATAATCTGAGGTAGTCCATCCGAAAACCTAGTTGATGTGGTTGATTTAAGAATTTTAATTTTGTTAAATTATTAATAATCAAATAATTTCAAAGTTTTAAACTCCATTAAATCTGTTTGTGGTTTTGTAATATTAGCCTTGAAGATAAGGCCTCCTTAGGACACTAGCCCCGCAACCTGAGGTAGTCCATCCTAAAAAGTCATCTTTGGAGGGCTTTTTATGTATTAAGGGGTTGGTTGACTGATTTTAATAATATGATTAAGATTTTGAGAATTTTAAGTGAATTACTAAATTTTAAATATTTTGAAATTATTTAAATACTTTAATTAAGGGGTTCAAAGTTGATTTCTTAAATTAAAGTTAATTTTATAAGTTTATGTTTTTTAATAAATATTAGACCCTAATATGAGCAATTTGACTATTAGTTTTCTAGGTTTGGAGATTTCCATAAAAAGTTATGATTTTGAGATGTTTGAACCTAATTTTGAACTACTGTTGATCGGGGAGTTCACTTTGACTTTGACTTAATTTTAGAGGTTTGATATTTTTTAAAAGTACTAGATTTTACATAGATGTGAATGTTTTTTAGTTTGATTAAAATTGATTTTTTTTGGAATTATTGGTGATTTTCTAAATTTAGGTATTTTTTTATTTTTTTGAAATTATTGTTGATTTTATATGTTTTGGGGTGCTAATTAAAGAAATTTTTGGATTTTGACCCAAATAAGTGCCAAACCTCTTGGAATCATCCCCAATTGTCAAGAATGACCTAAGAGAATGTTTCCAACAATTTAGAGATTTTTAAATTTTTTAAATATTTTAATTAATAAATATAATTAATTGTTAATATTCCTTAAAAATAAAATTAAGATTAAATTAAAGGTTATAGGACAGGGCTTTAATTTTTCATGGGTTGAGGGTTCAATTAGGGTCAATTAGAGTTCATATGTGAATTTGTTAGATTTATAATGAATTTTTAGTGAATTAACTAATGTTTTAAGACAAATCTATATGTGAAATTTGGGGTTCCTAGTTGGTGGACCAAATGGGTACCAAATTCAGTGAAATTTGGACAATAAGATCACCTAATCTAAAGGACCAATCCCTATGAATTTGGTACCAAATGGAGCTCTCTAAGGTGTCTAACCAAACCACTCAAGGCAACCTATAGGTCACCTTAGAAAATCCTTAAATTGCTACTCGAGTCTTGGATACTCGAGGCTTGGATGGGGGTGCAATCAGTGGCTATAAACTCCCTAGAATAAGCATAATTAACAGACCAAAACTCAAATCCTAAATCCCATTAGAAAGATCATAAGGCTATTTCAAATTTGGGGGTCGAACTATGACCCCTTATACCAAATAAACTCAGAGATGCCCTAAACTTATCAAACATCAGAGAGAATATTTGGACATGT
The DNA here is from genome assembly GCF_001605985.2 of Dendrobium catenatum. Taxonomy (NCBI): domain Eukaryota; kingdom Viridiplantae; phylum Streptophyta; class Magnoliopsida; order Asparagales; family Orchidaceae; genus Dendrobium; species Dendrobium catenatum. The sequence continues at coordinate 1,462,885 of NW_021318604.1, read as the reverse complement.
CAAAGGCATGCCCTAATTAATTCTCCCAACGTCCCAAGCCTTGGGGATACCAATTAAGCACACAAATTTAATATTAACATAAAAATTCAAATTAAAATTTCCATCAACACATAATTAAATAGCGCTTGAGACTATAGGGCTCTGAAGATCTCCTTGAGAATTAAGGATATATATATATATATATATATACATTCAAAGTGTTCTCTTGATTAAGGACACAATGTTTTGGGTTCCCTTATTATCATCACATCACACATCAATAAATAGAGAGACATCTAAAGAAGGAGAATAAGAACAAATAAATCATATTACCCCTAATTTCTTTATTAGCCATGGAAACAATCGATTCAATCAATATGGGCTTATACTTCCCATTATTATTCATATCCACATTCGTTCCTACCTTGGAGGTAGTTTGAGAACAATCTTTTTTATCCTTTTCATGTTCCAGACAATCTTGGTTAAAAGGAATTGCTTTCGTATCATCACTTTCTATAAATAAATTTTCAACATTTAGAATCAATTAAACAAGATTGTAGCCCTAACATTTTTTATCACCGATGCTGATTCTAGCTTACCCTTTTTGAGCAATCAAAATGTTTTTGAGATGAGGGGCATCACAAAATAGTATTAACAAAGTGCCTGTAAATTTTACAATGATTACATAAATATGAAATATTCTCATATTCAATTTTTTGGTAAATAACCCAACATTTAAGAACCAAGCCAGATCTCCTTTTGAAGTTTCTTGGTCATATCCTTTTCCACTAAGATCCTAGCTACTAAAGGCCATAACCTAGAAGTAATGGCATAATTGTTTGAATGGTCTACCAAATATTGAACCCAAAGCAAAAAAAAACATGTGTATTAAAAAATGCAGGCAGAAATTCAAAAAATCAATCCAAATAGAATGACAAGCGACTCTTCCTTAACATCAAAGAAAGGATTCCATTTTAGTTCTCTTTTTTGAAATTATTAATTTAACAAGATTTCTTATTAAACACGTAACTATAATCCATGTCCTTAGATAACTGTATTGAGACATGACTTGCATCAAATAAACCAACAAAAAATTGCAAAAATGCTTCAAGTTACCAAAAAATAGAATATAGAGTCAAGGTTTGATGTTCGTATCAAATATTTTGCAACCCAAGTCAATTGAAAAGGAGAAGCTAATTTTAGAACATCTTCATCAAAGATTAAAATAGTTGGAAAACTTTTCATAGAAGAAGAAACAATAGAAAAAGATAGTTCTTTTGAACATGAATCACCAATAACCACATCAAGAATGTATCTAGATCTAGAAGAGATATGATTACCATTCAGTCCAAAAAAGCTAGTTTTTTTTTTGTGATCACACTTTTAGGTAGACAACCCCAAGGATTAACCTCAGAGGATCCGCTAGAAGTTGCCATAAGTAAAAGAAGAACACCACCTAAGGCTAGAAGGCCCTAGGACCCAAACAAAAAGAGAACAAACAAAATAAAAGCACATATTTCAAAAAGTTAAAAAGGATTGCACAAATGGATTAAAAAATAAACTACGATCACTAATGAATTGTAGAACTCAAGGAGAGAGAAGGTGCAGGAAAGAATGATCGTACTGCCAACTATTATTATTATTAATATTATTATTATTATTATTATTATTATTATTATTATTATTATTATTATTATTATTATTATTATTATTTTGATAAAATCCACCTATGGCTTATGCATTAATATTCAAAAATTGTATCCTCCATCTCTGTATTACTTGAATGAGCTAAAAAAAAGTCCAAAAAATTCTTATGAGCTGGAGATCCACACAAAGCACAAGTACAAATCAAGCTAATAACATGCTAAGGTGACTAGAAGCCAGCACCCAAAATGAAACTATTCTGATATATCCAATTAGCTTTGACTTTTCACCCAAAAAACTACTATACAAAAAATGGGAAGCCTCCAAGAACCTGTGAACATCAAAGCAATTGAAAAAACAAATAATAGGCAATACGTTAGTAGTTATTATAAGAAATAATGCATTTATTCTAGAAAATATGATTAAAAGCAGTAACAAGGAAGAAAGATACAACACCTATATTTAATGTGAGAATCGATGATAGTTGGTTATTTCCTCTGGTATTAAAAATGTCTCGGGCAAAAATGAACTATCTTGAATAGAGAACACCATTCACACTAATAATCCAGCTAGTGAGCTTTGCATTATCCATGAAGGAACAATTAGCATATTTTTAGGATAAGAAAACAAAAAGCAAAGCACCCCGTAAATAGGTAGAACTCTCAATAAATAATTTAAGAGACTTAACTTCTGAGTTAAAGCAATATGGAGAATACTAAAAAAAAAATTTGAAATAGTTTCCCTCCCATAATTGAGATATATAGTAATGAATATATATATAAGAGCCAACTGGGCAAATAAACCAGAAAGAAACACATGCCAAAGATACATGCCAGGTACAAAAGATTACTAGAGCATGAAATGGATAACCCAAGCATTGAAGCACCAAATAGATAACCCTAAATGGACCCATAAAGTAGAATTATATAAGAAGCATACATCATTAAAATGATTAATAATCCCAACATTGTGCGACTGAGATCTCATTTTCTTTGGCGACTCTGAGGCGATTTAGGGTTCCTCCACAGGAGCTCATTTTTTATGGATCTATGGCATTCTGGTTTGGTTTTTTTGTTTTAGTTCTTTCCCGTGAGCTTTATCGTGGATCTACGCTTCCTTAGTTTGAGTTTTCCTTCAGTTTTTCAGTTTGGGAGATGTCGACTTCGTCGTCATCTTTCCCTTCCCCGGACATTTCTTCATCTAATAGTCATTCTCGTTCCTTTAAGGAGGTTGTTTTCCATTCCTCTCCTTATGCTTCTAAGCTTAACTTTGTGCATTTGACTTTTAAGGCTTGTCCGGTACTTCTTTTCGATGACTCTGTGGTTTCCCAGTTAGCCGCTCATTTTGCTATTACTTTGATTGGAAAATCTTCTTTGAGGCATCCGAATCTGGACATTATCCATAGGTTTTTTGTTAGCTTGAAGTTGTCTGGTTCATTTCATGTTGGTCTATTGGATCCGTGCCATGTTGTGATACAATTAACCAACGATCTTGATTATACTAGGATCTTTGCGCGAAGATCTTACTATATTCACGGATGTCAAATGCGCCTTCTCAAATGGACACCAAACTTTGATGTGAAAGAGGGATCTCCTATAGAGCCATTTTTGATATATTTCCCTAATTTGAGACTACATTTTTTCAATTCGTAAATTTTGTTTGGGCTTGCTTCAATATTTGGAAGACCACCACAAACTAATCAAGCCACAGCCTCTATTTCTAGGCCCTCTGTTGCTCAAGTGCTAGTGGAACTTGATGTTTCGAAGAAACACCCTGGTGAGGTGTGGTTAGGCTCTGAGATAAATGGATACTTCCAAAAAGTTGATTTTAAAAATTTGCCTATTTTTTGTTCTCATTGTAAAATGCATGGTCATGGATTTAATGAAAGTTTTAGGTTGCACCCTCACTTACGCAAAGAAAAAATGGTAACCAAACAATCTCAACAGGAGGTAGCTAATGATAATATTAACTTGCAGGGTATTGAGAATGAAGGTAATAATTCTAAGATGGTTGATGTGCTTTAATCTAAGGTTGATGATCCTTTATTGCTTCATAGTGATCCATTAACTATTCCTGTTATTCATCCCTCCTCTTTGGAAGCTATTCCTCTTGAACAAGCTGTTAGCACTTGTATTTTGGATGGGACATCTAAGGGTGGTGAAGGGTTAAATGTTTTCTCATCTTTAAATGTTATTGCGGATGTTGTGCCATCTATTAATTGCTCTTTAAACACTAATAAATCTATTATGGTTGAGGATGTCTCTCGCTCTTATCTTAATAAGGAAGACAATGTTTCTAATATCCACCTTAATGCTAACAATAAGGAGGGTACTAGAGAAAAGGATTTGGTTAAATCTGAAAATGCAGGTCTTGGTTTAATTTGCTTGGTCACGGAAGGGGAAGAATTATTGGAGGAGGGTGAACTCTCTCCTAAGGGTGATGGTTTAGAGGCGAATCATGACTGTAAGTCCCCTTTCCAAACTCATCTCAACTATGATGCTTCTAATGATAACGACAAATTGTCCTTTTCTGCCAAATGCTTTGCTAAAGATGACCTTGACATTAGCTTTTTTAAAGTCCAAGGGAAATGTGGTAGGAAGAGAGAAAACCAGGTTCTACATTTGGGTAGAACTACTAATCTTATATTACAATATGGTAGAAATACTCGTTCACAAACTAGTCATTAACTTTTGGTTTATTATGTTTAAAACTATTATTTGGAATGTGAGGTGAATTGGTTGTGGTTCCTCTCGGTTGAGGGTTAAGAATCTCTGTCGTATTCATGCTTCTTGTCTTGTTTTGCTTGAACCTCTTATTAATGCTTCTAATTTACTTAGCACTACTAGATTTCTTAGCTTTAAGCATGCATTGTCTAATTGTGCGAATAAGATATGGGTGTTTTGGAAATACCCTATCCATATTGAGGTTCTTGGTAATTTTACTCAAGTTGTGCATTGCCATATTGATGTTTTTAATGTTAAATGTTGTGCTTCCTTCATTTATGCAGCTTCTTCCCATGGCAATAGAATGGTTTTTGTGGGTGCAATTAACTGATTTTCATAATATTAACCCTGGTCCTTGGTTGGCTGGGGGTTATTTCAATACCATTTCTAATGCTTCTGAGCGTTCTGGGGGATCTACTCCCAATTTTTATTCTATGAATGATTTTAATAATATGATTTTGGATTACAATTTTATTGACATTGGTTTTGTTGGCAATCATTTTACTTGGAATAGAGATTAACTTTGGCAAAGGTTGGATTGTATTTTATTTAATGATAGTTGGATTAATTCCTTTAGTTCTACTTTCGTTGAGCATCTGAGTCATACTCTGACTGATCATTCTCCTTCATTGCTTGTTTTGAAGGCTCGTCATGTGAATGCTGTTCACCAATTTTGATTTCAGGATATATGGAATCAGCATGATTCTTTTTTAAGTGTTGTGAGTGATAATTGGAATGTGGTTTTACTTCCTGATAACTCTATTTTGGGTATGAAAAGATTTTGGTTTAAACTAAAAATACTTAAGCAGCTTTTAAATTTGTGGAACCATCATGTTTTTAAAAATATTTTTACTAATATCTTAAATGCTGAAAATATGGTGAATAATTTTGAGCTTAAATGTCAAAGCATTCCTTTTGATGTGAATTTTACTTCTATTAGAGAGGCAAGGATAGTCTTTTTAAACTTCAGGCTCAAGAAGAAAAATTTTGGAAACAAAAAGCTGCTGCTAAACACCTGTTGGAGGGTGACAATAATACTAAGTACTTTCATGCTTTGGTTAAAAGGAAACATGCTACTAATTCTATTAATAAAATTATTCAGGTGGATGGCTCTGTTATCGAGGAGGATGAGGACATTGCCATGTTGGCGGTTCATCATATTTTAGGAAAGACTGAATAAGGTGTTTATTCCTAGTCAGATCTCTAACCCCAATATTATTCCCTCTCTCATTTCAATGGAGGATAATAATATGCTTGCTGCCAATCCTTCTATTGAGGAAATTAAAGAAACTGTTTTCAATATGAATGATGCCTCGGTGGTTGGCCCTGATGGTTTTACTAAATTTTTTCAAAAAAGCTACGATATTATTAAGATGACCTTTTTGCTGCAGTTATGGATTTTTTTGCGGGTAATACTATACCTAAGTTTTTTTCATCTACTTATATTATTCTTATTCCTAAAATAATTAATGCTAGTAGTTGGAGTAATTTCAGACATATTAGTCTCTATACCTTTTTTAGTATGTTGCTTTCCAAAATTTGTATGTCTAGATTAACTAATATTCTCCCTAAGATTATTTCACCCTTCCAAATGGGTTTTGTTAAAGGTCGTGCTATCTCTGATAATATTTTGTTGGCTCATGAATTTTTCCATGATATGGATGTTAAGGTTAGGGGAGGTAATTCCATTCTTTAATTGGACATTTCCAAAGCTTATGATAATATTAGTTGGCAAATCATTATAACATTATGTATTTATTTGTGTTTAGCTTGACCTTCATTAACCTTATCAAAAGTTGCATTGAGTGGCCTTTTTTCTCTTTGATTATTAATGGTAAGAGCTTTGGTTTTTTTAAATCTTCTCATTGTCTTAGGCAAGGTGACCCTATATCCCTTGCTCTGTTCATTATTGCTGTTGATTACCTTTCTAGAAGTACTGCTCACTTGTTTGCATCTCAACCCCAATTTTTTTTTAGAACTAGGGGTGGTTTTCCTATTTCGCATCTTTGTTTTGCTAATAATTTTATCATTTTTATGAATGCTTCCCATAATCATTTTAATGAACTCATGGAATTTTTTCATGATTTCAATTGGTTAGTAGTTTATCTCTTAACAATCACAAATGTTGTTTTCTTGTTTCTAATAATATGAATATGGATCGGATTTCAGCCATTAAAGAGAGGATTGGGTTTATGCATAGTCATTTACCTATTAAGTATCTTGGTATTTCGTTGTTTAACGGTAGAAAGAAGTCTTTTTTGTTTAATGATTTAATTACTTTTGTGTAGAATAAGCTTCTCTCCTGGGATCCAAATTTCTTGAGTTTTTGGGGTAGGCTTACTCTTATTAGAAGTGTGCTTTGTTCTCTTCCTGTCTATCCTTTTCAAACTTTGCTCCCCACTAAATTGGTTTGTAATAGAATTGATACTATCATTAACAAATTTTTTTGGAAAGGTGCTTCTAGTAACAAAAAAATTTGTTTTGGCTACTTGGGATAAATGCTGTGGGGTTTTAAATGAGGGTGGGCTTGGCTATAAGAGCAGGGGTGATCTTGCTAAGGCTTTTTCTTATAATTTATGGTTTACTTTTCTTGCCAAGGTGTCCTTATGGGCTAAATTTATGTACTCTAAATATTGTGTACGTAAGCACCCTTCCACTTGTGTTTTTAATATTTGTGATTCTAAAGCTTGGTAGAGGATGTGCAAGGTAAAGTGGGAAGTGGAGCCTCTTCTTTCATGGGGCCTTGGTAGAGGCAATATTTTCTTTTGGTAGGATCAATGGCTTAATTCTTGCTCTGTTGATTCTCTTCTTAATTCTTCATCTTCTACTGCGGTTAAGGTTAGTTACTTTATCAATTATAATTGTTGGGATTTTGACAAGCTTATTGAGGTTCTTCATATTTGTATTATAAGTTACTTTATCAATGATGGTTGCATTTGTTATTTTAATCTGAGCTCCTTTAGCCCGAGCACTACTAGCATTATTGGTTTCTTTTGGTTTACATTGACTGATTTTTTGCTTTACGTGACTGGTTCCTAGCCTCAGTTTCTATCTTATTCTTTTATTTGCTGGTGGTTTCTTCTCTATATGTGGAGTACTAGCTGTTGGGCTTCCATTTGTTAAGAATTTTGGGTGTTAGGTGGTGTTCCCTATTATCTTGGGCTGGTGGATGCTGTTTGGATCTGGATTGCTGTTCTTTGGGGTATGTTGGGGTATTTGAGATGGATGGAGTTTTCTTCTTGGGGGCTTATTTTTATTTGTTGGTGCTGTAATGTTAGCTGGATGGTCTTGCCTCCCTTTTTCCAGTGCCTGCTTAATTGGAAGTTTTTGAGGTCTTTGGCTTCTTGGAGGAAGCATGGTTATGATTATAGAACCTTACCTGTTCCTTTGTGCTACTCTCTGCCTAAGGTTGGTTGGTCTTTATTATGCTTTTGTTGACGTGATTTTTCATTTTTTTGCAGGATTACTTTTGTGCAGGTGCTGTCTCTTTCAATTTTGTATTAGGAAGCTGGTGCTGGACAGTTTTATCCTTTGCTTCGCTTTTTTTTTTTTTTTGTGCCCATTCTTGTGCACCGTAGATTGTACCTAGGTTCTATGTATTTTGCCTACTAGGGAACTTGAGATTTTAGGTTTTTTTTTGTTTTCTTTTTGATTGTAGCTCTTCTGAGCAGTAGTAAAGCTCGAGGTCCCTTTAAGGACCTTGTAATTTTGAATTTTAATCAACGCATAGGCCTTCATGGGTTTCCCCTAAAAAAAATTAAAAACAAAAAAATAGAAGAAGCTTAAATAAAATATAGTCTCCATCTCTCTGAAACAAAAATGGAAAAAATAAAATCCAACCTTAAGGTAAAAAGGATAAATAAGCACAAAATAATAGCCACCCAGCACAAAAAAAACACAGACAAAAAGCAATGGGTCAGTAAAAGTGCCCAAAACAAACAAACACCAAAAAGGAAATAACACACCTTATGTTGTTATAGCATAAGGAAGGACAGAACTGTCTAGCCTGACCAAACATCTAATCATACTGGTAAGGTTGACCAGCATATTAAGTAAAACCAAGTAAATTACAACCAATCTTTGCAAGATAATCAACAACTACATTTCCATCACATAAAATAAGAGAAATGGAAAAGGTAATGCGAGATAGCTAATGTTTGATATATATGATAATATAGAAATTAGATGGATTAGATATCATATTACTCTTAATATAACGAGTAAGAAGAATAATATCAGCATCAATCTAGACTTTAGTGATCCTTGAAGAGATACACAATTGTATGAAATACTGAAGAGCTTGAATATCAACCTTTATAGTAGTGGTAGCACAACTAGGACTCACAAAAGCAACAATAACCTGGCCGCCTGAATCATGGATAATACCCCTACATCAAGCATTATAATAGTTAAGTGAGTCATCAATATTAAGCTTAAAGATACCATGAGGAGGTTTATGCCATCTAATAATCATATCAATGAAAACAAAGGACAAACATTGAAACAAAAAAACCAAAATGAGCAGCAATTTGATAAAAAAATATTTTCAATGAATTCACTATATTAAATCAGCCACCATAAGTTGTTAGACTTTATCCTTGATTTTACAGTTAATACTCATAACATTCATATTTATATTCTCATGTTTGGATTCATTCCTACTCCTCTAAAGAAACCAACAAATTATGACAGGTAGAATATATGAATATGCCCCTTGAGTATGAATTAACAAAGCTTATTAAATATTCGTAATGGAAATATATTTGGTAAAAAATTGGTTATTAAGCATTTTATCAAAATATAACCAAACTTGAATAATAATATGACCTTTAACAAAAACAAGATTTAGATTTTTGATGTTATAGAAAATTTTCCATTTAGAAATAATTTAAAAACCTTTTTTCTATAAAATAGAATCAACAGGCTTTATGCAAAATCCCCCACATCAAAATAGAATAAGAGCCTAGATTGGCACAATGCCAATTAGCTGAATAAAGTGTGGATTTAGAGTGAGTTTCCTTAATAGGACTTCAAATTTTTTTAGGAGCAAACTTACAATAATTAGATTATATAAATAAAATTTTATCCTCATCATTTAGCTGGATGTAAAATTTGAGAATAAGATTAATAATAATATTAGGAATTATATCACTAATTAAATCCACGTTCCAAACCACATCTTAAATAAAATGATTTACTTTGCAGGCAGAAGTAGAATGAGTATTTAATAAATTATTAAAGGAAAAATTACCTAACCAATTATCTTTCCAAAAGAAAATGTTACCTACCCAAAATGCCCCATTATAAAAGTTACTCAACATCCCACTTGGCAGAGCACAACCTTCTCCAATTATAAGAATCTCCTTGTTTGAAATGACAATTGAGGGGGTGTTTACCAGTACAGTACTTAGACATCATGAAATTAGCCCAAAGACTCTTCTTAGATCTTAAAGCAATCCAAAGTTTGTACAAAAAACCATGAGACATATCAATGAAATTCATAAAACCTAACCCAAGTTCATCAAAGAAACCAGAACACTTACTACAAGAAGCCCATATAATAGTTGACTTACCTTCCTTAGCTCCCCAAAAAAATTATTGAAAAGCCTTTCCATCATGCTACAAACATTTAAGGTGGGACATAAATTATGAAATAAATAAATAGTAATAAAAAAGTACATGTCTAGCAAGAACTAATCTACCACCAAAGGATAGGAAATTAAAATCCCTAGTGGAGATCTTCTTTTGAACAACAATAAAAATGTCATCAAATAGGTTAGACCTTTTTTTACTTATGAAAAGAGGAGTACCTAAATATTTGAAAGGTAAATTCTTGTGAGAAAAACTAAACTTGTTCTGAATAGAAGTAATTCTCTATTGAGAAATAGGCTTGGATGAATTTAAGTAGCTCTTAAAAGGGTGAAAAATTAAACCACTAGCTTGTTGAAATTTATTGTGAAATTCAAAAAGAATATAAAGAATTTTTATAAAACCCATAGTAAATATAATAAAATAATTTCCAAATCTGGAATGAGTAATAGGAAAACCACCTAAAGTTCTGAACTTCAAATTCAGATAAGTCATAAACAACTTTTTTAGGCCTCTAGAGAGATATTCCATAATAATGATAAATAAGGCAAGAAATAAGGGATCTCCTTACCTAAGGACTTGAGTAAATTGAGAAAACCATGACACTTACCATTGATAATATTAGAAGAAAAAGAATATCAATACTATTCTTCATAAGTTTAATAAAATCCATATTGAAACTAAAAGGCTTTAACATGATGTAAGAGTCTGCTAACTATTTTTATTATAGTTAAAACAAACCTACAGGCTTACGTGTTAATAATCCAAATAAAGTACATGGTCTTTAAGGGGACCTCAGTCTCTCTAATGCTTGAATGAACTTTAAGAAAAGTTAAAAAAAATCTATGAGATGTAGGACCCCACAAAGCCTATGTACAAAGAATCTGAATAATAATCTAGGTCAGCTAGATGCTAGAACACAAAAAAGAAAAGCTCCAAATATATCCATTCATATCCATCTTTTTTCCCAAATAATTGTCCTAGACAAAGAAAAAGAAGTGTCCTAGAACTTGTAAAATTATACTGCAAAGCAACTATAAGAGCAAAATAAAGGCAATATAATAAAAATTCTTATACAAAATACTTTAATTACTCTAAAAAATAAGACTAAAAGTATCCATGATCATCCAACATCTTAAAAAAAAAGAATATTCTACATAGATAAGAACCCAAAAATAGGATCAACTGCATGAAACTGATAGCTGCAAGGAAGAAAAAACTGAACTAGTAACAACCAACAGAATAATAAGAGATAATGATAATGTGTGATAAGTGCCAATATAAGTTGAGAGTACGACCAGTCACTTATGCTCACTAAAGCATGCCTAATCAACCAAAAATTATAGTTTAGAGAAGAGTAAGGAGGAGCACTACTAATAGGTCTTAAATAGGGATAAAATACCAAACCCCTCCAAAAGAAATAAAAGAGACAGTGAGAGAGAGAAATAATAATAATTAAAGTAGTAGATACCAAATACAAAAAAAGATGGGAACAACCAATTCCCCCCATCTTATCCTCAAAAACTATAATTTCTTATGCTCTGGCCACCCAAGAAAGATAACTACATAAAGAGACATAAAAAAATAGAGTTAATATAACAGTACCAGAAGAAAACATATAAGTAAAATAGACGAAACCACTGACCAACTCACCTAGAGTAAAATAACTCAGTATAATAAGTGAGAAGCAGGGTAATAATACAAAACATTTTAGCTAAATAGCCCACGAAGAAAATAAACCCTATAATCAAGACACAAACCCCCAATAATCAACATGATAAAAAAATGAACCCACACAAATAAATGTGAAAGAGAAAAGGCCATGTAGCAAAAATGAACCCAAAAATAAGGAGCAAGACAACATACCAGGAACAGGAAAACCTCAAACCAATCAAATCCACTCTAAACCAGTACAAGATGTATGCAAATAACATACAGATAAATAGTAAGAAGCAAAATAAATAATATGATTAAATAAAAGGGAGGGCAAAATGATCCAACATAGCCAAACCCTTAAGCTTAAAAAGTAAAGAGGGCCCAATAAATTTAGTAAAACCTAATAAAAAAACACAAAATTATCCATAAAATTAGTAGCCGCATTACCTTCCTTAAAAGGCGAGAAATGGAGAATAAAATAAGGGAAAGCCAATGCTTAATTTCTCGGACATGATAAAAGTGTTGGGAGAGTGAAATACAATACCGAAATCAACTATAGTATGAAAAAACCCTTTGAAAAAATTCATCTTAAGTAAATTAGTGGCATATATTTGCACAATTTTATCCTTGACTTTATATATAATATTGAAAGAATTCATTATAAAATTCTCATGTTTAGACATATTTCTACTTCTCCATAAAAACCAACAAATAATAACAGGAAATGCATTATGTATATGACCTTTGGTAGGGACAAACTAAGCTTCCAAAATATTATTGATGGAATTATAATGAATACAAAAATGAGTATTGAACACAATATCAAAGTATATGTAAACTTTAAGAGCAGTTGGGCCCTAACAAAAAACATGATTTTGGCTTTGTATATGATCATAACTTTGACATTTAGAAGCAATTAAAAACCCTTTTTTCATTAAAATAGAATCAAGAGGCATGTAATTATGAATTAACCTCCATATAAGGATAGAGTAAGATAAAGGAATAGTATTATACCAAATACATGAAAAAGTGCATAATTAAAAATACCTTTGCCTAATAGTATGCCTAACTTCAGTAAGAGAAAAACTTCCATCGTTAAAACTAAATTACTTTAACATAGTGTATAGAAAATCCCAATTAAGATTAGTATAAGCTTTTGTGATATCTACATTAAATATAATGTTCCCCTATGAAATTTTAGCCTCCAGTTTATGAACTAACTCCTAAGCTATAAAAATATTCTCAAAGATAGAACAACCTTTATCAAAACAAGTTTTCTCCAAATAAATAATTTTAGGTAAAACCCGAGCCAACCTATCCATAATCAATTTAGCATTGATCTTATTGTAAAAAGAACATAGATTAATAGGACAAAAATAATTCCAATAATTTATGGAATTATTTTTAGCTAGTAAAGATAAAGAAGTAGAGGTAAGGAACTTTGGGTAGGGATTACAAAAAAAATAAATCCACCATAGCATTCACTAAGTCACCTTTAATATTGGGCCAATACTTTGAAAAAACAATGAAGTAAACCTATAAGGCCAAACCATAAAATCATCATTCATATTTTTATAGTGAGCCAAATTTTATCTCTAGAAGGCACCTTATTAAGCATCAAATTTATCCTCCTCAAAAATAAGATAAGGAAGAAAAGATAAGTCAATATTAAAATGAGGTAAGAAATCATATTAAAATAACTAATACCGTAAGCTTAAATCAGATAAGGTAAGTCAATGGGAACACCATTATGAGAAGTAATTTTATAGATATAAATTGCAATTGTTTGGTGGATATAAATATTATGAAATAATTTAGTGTTTTTGTCCCCCTCCACTAAAAATTTTGCAAAAGCCTTTTGTCTCTAAAAAGCTTATTCTTTTTCTTGGAGTTTAAATAGATAAACATTGGACTCATTCAATAAAGATAGGTTCTACAAAGTGGAATCCCTCATATATTAACTATCAACCTAAGAAACCATATTTTTAGTTTACATGATGTTAGAGAAAATATTTTTGCAAACACGTTTGTTCAACAAATTCAACTTCCGCTTAGGCCTTTCGAGTTTAAACCATAATCTAGTCATACCCCCAATATTATCAGATGGAAATTAAGGATCATTTCATTTACTATCTAAAATAGAAAAGAAAGAATCTTCAAGCAATGACATATTTTGAAATCTAAATAGAATTTATGAAATATTATTATGGAAGGAAATATTAAAAAGAAGACAAATATCAGATAAATTTTTAATTAAATGCTCAATGTGGGTCATGGGAAAAGAAGAAATCCACACACTATTAAATAAAATCCAATATATTCTTGGCCACATAGTAGCCATGTTCCAAGGGAAAGCACTTCAAGAAAAAAAAATCATGTAAATTACAATTTAAGAGTTTTTCCCCCAATTCATTCTGCATTGTTAGACACAATATAAAAATCACAACCAACCGTCCAAGAAGTATTGGTGTTAGATGAAAAATCAAAAAGTTGTCCCCAAAGAATTTTCCTCTCAAATCAAACAAGTAGCACAAAAAAGAAACAAAAAGAAATGAAAAAAAAGTTAATACAAGTATACACAATTTGAGGATAATCAGAAATGATATCCAAACACCCCACATGTTCTAGAAATTCCAAATTTTATTTGAATAATTACCAAAGTCAAAATCAAAGCTAAGATTAATACAAGTAGAATCCAATTTAGCAGATTTAGCAGATAAATTTAACAGCTTAATTAAAATGTGAGTACACTAATTTTTTTTATAAAACCCATGGAGGGGTCTACACGTTAACTGAAATGGAAATTAAAAGGTCCATACGGAGGGCCTTTAGCTTACTAATGCTCAGACGAGCTACAAAATAAATAAAAAGAAAACCTAAGAGCCAATAGTCCCCTCTAAGTAAAAATATAGATTAGCCTAGTAAGATTCTATGGCGGCCAGGAGTAAGCACCCAAAAAACAAAGATCCTATAAATCACATTAAGCATAATATTATTGCAAAAATTGATTAACTTGCCAACCAAGCCACAAGCCAATCTACTTGCACAAAATAAAGGCCATAAAATGAATATATTATATAAAATAACATAGGGAGAACACAATAAATTAGCTAATTTAAAAGAAAAATGACATGATAAGATTTAAAAAAAGAGAAGAAATGATCTAAGCTCTACCTCTTGATGAGAAAAAAAATGACACACATACTAATAATGTAGAGCCAACAACAACAACCCATGATAGAGCTATTAAGCTGCACGGGCATCAGGAGTCAAATAGACCAAAAATAGCCCAGCTCAGAACTGTAACCTAGATAATATATAATCAAGACAACAACATTATATAATAGTCGACGCCCAACATCACCCCTCACATACATCCAAACTAGGATATCCAGCATACCCAAAATAATACAATGTAAAAGGCTCATTAAGTAGTGAAATAGTACAATACCATTAACCCAAATATTAGAAGACCAAATAGGCAGTTGAGATGGCTCGAGTATTCCAGAAATCTAGATGAAGAAAAAAACTCAAATACCCAAGCTCCAAGAAAAAAAAAATATACCAAGTAAAATCTACATCAAAACCAACACAAATAGATAGGCACAATAGTGGATCATATTATGCCAGCAACATAATGGGAAATCATCAAAAACCACAACTAAAGAAAAAGTTCGCTAGGTGTTTCTAATATATGGGAGGCCAAATTGGTCCGGCCCAGTTAAACCTTTCAGCCTTCAAAGTAAAGACAACTAAACATACTTAGTAAAACAAATTAAATTACAACCAATCCCAATTAAATAATTTGTTGTAGCATTACCTTCATGTAAAATATGAGAAACTTATAATGAAATGAGAGAACGATAATGTTTAATGTCTCTAATCATTAAAAAATTAGAAATATTAGAAATTTTATTACCCTTAATATAATGAATAAGAAGCATAACATCAAGTTCAATCCAAACATTAGTGATACCTAAAGAGATGCATAATTGAATGTTGTGCTTATGAGCTTAAATTTCATCCCTAATAGCAGTGTTACCACTACTAGGACCCATAACGACAACAATAACATGGCCATTGGAATCACTCATAATACCTCCATAACCAGTGTTAAGATTGTTAAGAGAGCCATCAGTGTTGAGTTTAAAGAAACTTTGATGAGGTGTCAACCATCTAACAATCCTATCATTGATATAACATGGATGAAATATTGAAAAGGCAAAACAAAATCAATAAAAATTTGTTAAAAACCTTTGAATAAATTCTCTTTGATTAAATTAGCCACCAAAGGATGTAAGATTTTATCCTTGAATTAAGAAGTAAAACTCATAGCATTCATCATAATATCCTCATGCTTAAAGTCATTCATACTCCTCTAGAGAAACCAATAGATAATGACAAATAAAACATTGTGTATGACCTTGATTAGGAATAAAGAAGTATTTTAAAATATTTGTAACTGAATTATAATTAGCAGATAATTGAACATTAAACATATTGTTAAAATATAACATAACTTGCATAGTAATATGACATTGAAAAAATATGATTAAGATTTTTAATACGGTAACAACATTAGCATCTAGAAATAATGTAAAAACCTTTTTTCAATAAAATAAAATCAAGAGGTAGATATTAATGAGAAATCCTCCACATAAGAATATAATAAGAAAATGAAATGCTACAGTGCCAAATAGCCAAATAAAGTAAGGATTTAAATTAAGATTGCTTGGTAGAATTCCAAACCACCTTAAGAGAAAACTTAGCATTGTTAAACAGATTGAACATAATAGAATCCTCATTATCCATATGAATGGGAATTTTGAGAATAAGATTAACAATAAAATCAGGAATAATCACTAAGTAAATAAAAATTCCAAATTCAATCTTGAATAAAATAACTAACTTTGCAAGCAGAAGCAGAATAAGTATTCAATAAATTATCAATAGAAAATTTTCTAATTATTTATCTTGCCAAAATAAAATATTACCAACCCCAATCCACCATTGAATAAATTTCTCAGCATCCCACTTAACAAAAAAAAAGCTATCACCAATTAAAGAAGTCCCATTATCTAAATTAATAATTGATGGGATGTTTATTAGAGCAGTATTTAGAAATCATGAAATTACCCAAAATCCCTTCTTAGATCATAAAGCATACCAAATTTTATAAGAAAAGGCATAAGACATATCATTCATATTCATATAACCTAATATACCTTCATAAAAAAACCTAGAATAATCACTTTAAGAAGCCCAAATAATAGTCGACTTGCCATCTTTAACTCTCAAAAAAAAAATTTAACATCCTTTCCATTATGGTATAAAAATTTAAAGTGGGACATAAAGTATAAAATAAATAAATAAGAATAAAACAAAGGACATATTTATTTAACATTGATCTACCACCAAATTAGAGAAAATTAAAAGCCCAAGTTGAAAGTTTTTTTGAATGACAATAAAAATATAGTAAAATAAGTGGAGTTCTTCTTACCTTTGTACATAAGGGTACCTAAATATTTTATATGTATTTTTTTATGAGAAAAACAAAACTTTTTCAAAATGGTAGAATTTCTTCGTTGATTTATAGAATTGGCCAATATGATAAACCTCTTCAATGGGTTAAAAATTAAACCACTAGCATGTTGAAATTTATTAAGAAATTTAAAAAAAAAATGTAAAGGGTTTTGATATAACCAATAGTAAATATAATGAAATCATTTGTAAAGCTCAATTGAGTAATAGGAAAACCAAGCCTTCTAAAAAAATATAATAGTAAACTTATAAGGGCCAACCACAGAGTTAATTTTCATACTTTTAATAGTCAACAAAATTTCCTCTTTAGAAGGAAACTTAGTAAGGAATAAATTATCCTCCCTAGAAATAAGAGTAGGAATAAAAGAAAAATCCAGATTCTAGTCAGGAAAAAA
This sequence comes from Dendrobium catenatum, assembly GCF_001605985.2. Taxonomy (NCBI): domain Eukaryota; kingdom Viridiplantae; phylum Streptophyta; class Magnoliopsida; order Asparagales; family Orchidaceae; genus Dendrobium; species Dendrobium catenatum. Next base: position 1,445,358 of record NW_021318604.1, on the reverse strand, counting down.
ATATTTATTGAAAACATTTTTAAATACTTAGTGTTATAATAATAAATCAAAGAGGGATCATCATTAGAAGAATCATCTTGAGAATTAATTTTGTGAATATAAATAACCACCTTTTTGTGATAAGCAATATTATGAAAATATTTAGTATTTTTATCACTTTACACAAAAAATTTAGAAGAAGCCTTTTTGTTTCCAAAAAGCTTCTTCTTTTTCTTAAAGTTTGAACGAGTTGGTCTTAGCTTCATTAAGGGAAGATAAATTCTTAAAAGAAGAATCATTCATATAAATATTATCTTCAATATCAATCGTGTTATTCTCATGCTTAATGCTAGAAAAAATATACTTGAAGACATATTTATTCCTCCAAGACAATTTTTACTTAAGCCTCTTGAGTTTAAACCACAATTTGGTCATACCCTTGCCGACTTTATCAAATGGAAAAAGAGGAGCATGCTAGTACTCTATAAAATATTAAAAAAAGAATCATCAAGGAGCCACATATTTGAAATCAAAAAGGCTGGCAAATGCAAGGAAATACTTAATAATAAAGGAGAATGATCAGATAAATTGCTCAATATGATTCTTCGGATAAGAAGAGATCCAAGAATCATTAAAAAGAATATGGTCAAGTCTTTGCGACATGGTAGCCATATTTTTAGTAAAAGCATTGCCAGAATTACCAATATCATTTAAATTGTAATTAAAAATCATATCATTAAAATGTTCCATAGCTTGAAAATTAAGAGATTTACCCCCAATCCTTTCAGCAGCATTGGTGATAGTGTTAAAATCACCACCCACCATCCAAGGGGCATTTAAAACCAGATGAAAAAAGAATATGATTGCCTTAGAATAGATAATTCTCCATTAGAAAAGTATCATATGTTATTACTTGATGAATATGATGCACTAAATAAGAAGCATGTTGATCTATCTAGCTCATAAGAATCCTTGAACTCAAAACATCTTGGATTAGAAGATTCATTTAAATAACTAGAGACATGTGCATCTAAAAAAAAAGGAATTGATCATGCATTAAAAATAGAAGTTTTAAGCCTTGAGAGAAAAGAATCTATACATTATAACAAAATAGAATATCACCTACTCTAACATAATGGTACACCCCCACATCTATCCATGCATCATGTACACCTAATAAGAGGCACCACAAGCCAAATCAATTGGTAAACCCTTTTAGAGGTGTTAGATGTCATTCTTGTGGCATTCTAGGTTACATAGCCTACATTTGCACAATGCATTGTTGGACACATGTAGTATGGAGACCTAAAATTCTTGTAGCATAGCATAGCATGCCTACAAGTCATCCATTAATGTATAAGTTGGAACCCAAACTCAATTGGGTTCCCAAATCTAAAACATGATTGAATTTATAGGAGTGCTCTCAAAAAATGCATATTAAAAGCATTTGGTACCTAGATAGAGGATGCTCAAGTTACATTACTGGAGACATAAAGCAATTCATCATACTAGAGGCTAGGGCAGGACGAAAGGTAACCCATGGAGGTTAGCCACTCTACTTTTATCTCTATGATAGAACCCTAAAATATATATCAAGCTTTGTTTGATGAATTCTAGATCCTAGCCATGCAAGAAGAGTTGAATCAATTTGTTAGGAATGATGTTTAGGAGTTTATTGGTATACCCAAAGACAAGAGTGTGGTAGGAACAAAATGGGTTTTCAAGAATAACATGAATTAATCTAGCATAATAACTTTAAAGGATTCAAGCTATATCTTGGACTATAAGAATAAGGAAATATTAGTATCTAAGGGGTACAATAAAGTTGAAGGAATTAAATTTGAAGAGAAATTTTCCCTTGTAGCAAGAGTAGAAGCCATTAGAATGTTATTAGCCTTTGCTTGCCTTAGAGGATTCAAGCTATATCAAATGGATGTTAAAAGTGTTTTCCTAAATATGGTAATTAAAGAAGATGTATATATTGAGAAACCCTCAAGTTTTGATAATTCTAAATTTCTTAATTACTCATTATAACTAAAGAAGCAATTATCTAGATTGAAGCAAGCACATAGAGCTTGCTATGAAAGGTTGGAACCTTTCTTCTAGATAGGGATTTTGTTAAGGGTGGTTTAGATATCACACTATTCTAAAAGAAAGAAGGAGAATAACTACTCATTGTTCAAATCTATATTGATGATGTACTATTTGGATCTACAAATAAAAATCTTTATGAAAAATTCTAAAAAATTATAAGTGATGAGTTCAAAATGAGCAAGATGGGAGAGCTTACCTTTTTTCCTTATATTTATTGTAAAGCAAACGGATGAAGTAACTTTCCTTAGCCAATCAATATATATTAAAGAAATTCTTCAAAAATATGAGATGATAATGCTACGGAAATCAATACTTTCTTGAGCTCCAACATATAATTAGATAAGGATCCAAATGGAAAATCAGTTGATTAGATGAAGTACATAGCGATAATTGTATCACTTCTTTACTTGACTACTAGTAAACTTGATATCATGTTTAGTGTTCGGATCTATGCTAGATTTCATCCAAATCCCAACAATCCCATTTAAGTGCTCTTAAAAGAATTCATAGATATCTTCTAAGAACAAAAAACCTAAGAATATGTTATCGTAGACATAATACTTCTTTCAAAATAAAGGATTTTCTCATTTAGACTTTATAATATGTAGAGTTGATAGGAAAAGTACTTTTGGAACATGTAAATTTATAGGATAATCTTTAATCTCCAAGTCCAGTAGATGACAAAACTTTGTAGCCCTATTTACTATTGAAGAAGAATATATAGCAGTATCGAGCAGTGTTGCACAAGTCATATGCCTCAAACAACAAATCTTATATCTTGGACTACCTATTAGCACTAACAAAATCATATGTGATAACACCAGTTTCATATGTATTTAAAAAAGAAATCCAATCCAATATTTTAAGACCAAACACATAGATATCAGACACCCTTTCATTAGAGACCATGTAACCAAGGGGTTATAAAATTTCATTGTATGACTACTTAAAATCAAATTACAAATATATTTACAAAAACCTTCTCCTTTCAAATTTTTATCACCTTAAGGACTAGACATGTTCATGCTTGAATCAGGGTGATTTGGAAATTTTAGACATGAATGTTATGTGTGTGTATCTTTCTGTTGTTTGTTTAGCATTTGTGTTTATGTTTTGTTATTTGTGTTAGTGATCTAGCTTTTGTGAGAATTTTCATTATTTTTCCTTATAATCATACCTAAATAAAAATTTTCTCACATTGTACTATTTAATATCACATTATACTATATGATATGCACAGAGTATCACATTACTGCTAATAATACATTCAATAACTCTGATTGATCAATTATTGGTGATTGATACAAACACCTAATTGATATTATATTATACATGTGGCTCTAGGTGTTGGATGAATTGAATTTAGCCGACATAATATTTAATATCATATCATACTATATGAATAATTATTCGTATAGGATGATATGACTAGTCAATGATCGTCCTGGCAGACTCCTTGGGATGACCATCATTACACTGATCATCTAGGATGATTCTGATCATAATGTATGATAAGAGAACCTTTTATTGACTAATCAGACTGGACAAACTGAAAGCACTCCATCGTACCTTATTGACTAATTTCTATTTAAAGGGAGGGAAAAAAGTTTTTTCTTTACTCAACTCTTTTCAAATCTACTTCCTCCCTAAAAACTTGCTCAATGCAAATGGCTGGTGGAAAGAGTTCAAGAGCTCTTGTTGAAAGATCCCACCCGATGACCCTTGGATCCTTATTTCATTGAAGCAGCTGATGAAGAGGCTCACAATAGATACAAGGCTAGCATTACACACCCTTAAAAATAAAAAATATTGAAAGTTGTAACATCCAGGTACTCACTCTTTTCATTTGTACCACCCTTTCTTTCATTCTCACTCTTTCCTACCATTTTATTTATATACTCCTTTCTTAATTATTTGGTAACCTTTGAATTAATAGTGAGGATACTACCCTCCTATCTTATGTCAATATGAGGCCTGTTGAAATTAGCTACAAAGACTTTCATGAATTCTTTCATCTTTCTAGCACTAGCAAGAACATTGTTCTTTTAGTTTCTAACCCTGACTATGATTGGACCCTTCCTAACATTACCCACCCTTAGGGAATCTACTGTCAACTACCACATTCCTCATGTCCTCATGTTTATACCTTAGTTTAAGTTGCTAGAATCATACAACATACCCTTTGAAACACAATCATTCCAAAATATGGGGTATAAATAAATATCACACCTCTTCTATCTGTCACAACTTATTTCATAATGACTGAGATTGATTTCAAAGAAGATGATTTAATTATTTGATATATTGAGAATCTAACCTGCATTCAAGATCCTAGAAATAAAAGGAAGATAAATCTTTCCTCATGACGCATCAACGCATTTGTCCTTGAACTTAAATATAATTTCCAATTCGTTGTACTTCCAGATCACCTTCCAACTTTCTACTCAAACAGCTCTTTCCACATCCTTCATAGTGGAAAGAGTTTGATAAAATTGAACTTTAAACTGTCCAATAAATATTATTAGATTCCCTACTATGTTATCTCCCATTAATTGCTTTTATTGCATATCTATTTTTCTTGTGCACTAACATTTCAAATCCATCATACTCTATGCAAAATTATTCATCTCATTACTAGTAGAATAGGGTTAAGTGTCTTGAAGAGTTTGAATTTTTTCTTTTTCTTATTTCTGCATTTCTTGAGTCAAATTTATGTAGTTCGTTGATACAAAGTTTTGTGACCATGCACACTCATACTCAAGGGAGTGAGACAGTAACAAAATTAGAAGTTTAATTTTCTTAACTATTTATATTATATGATCCATATTGTGTTGTACGATTAGCTAATTAGAAAATCATTAAAATGTTTAATAGTGAAAATTAAAGTAATTTGAACTAATCATAATGTATGATCAAGATCATATAGAGGAATAATTTGAAATCAAGATCCGAGTCTCTAATCACTATTTAGGCAATATTTATAAATTCAAAATTTGTACTAATCATACTCTACGATATAATTAAATCTTACCTAAATTGATCCTATAATTAGGAAATTGATTTTGGGTAATTTTTCAAATTAAATCATATAGGATGATTGGATCCTATCATACTGTATGAGAAGATCCTTATATGGGATGATAATTATCCGTTAGCCATCATACTAGAAGAAAAACCAAATCATTTAAACTAATCACATTGGATGACTCTTTTTTATCATACTGGATTATCAGCAAAAATAATTGAACTGATCATACAATGCTTTAGAATTTTATATAGTAATAACATGGTGATTTAAACTAATCATATCGTATGATCTTGGATCATACTATACAATCGATGTCGTTAGAAGAAAATTTTGGGGCTTTTTGAAAGGCCTTATATTTAATCTCTCTCAATATACTTTCTTCAAGTCTTTGGCTGATGAGTGTTCTTAAGAGAGAGCTTGGAGAAAAGGATCTAGGAGAGCTTTGGGAAGAGGAAAGGAGAGCTTGTGTGTGAGAGAAAAGTAGTATGAGAGGTTTACATAGTTGCTTCAAGCAAGTGACTTGCCTTATTTCCTCCAACTATCTGTGTAGGTTTCTTAGGTGGCTATAGGAAGAAGTTCCTCTTCTCAAATATGTGGTTCTCTATCATCACCAAAAGGGTGACAAAGGAGATGGTTATCTTCCATTAGCTAGTGGGTGAGAAAAGAGGTCATGGTTCTCTTCCATCACTAGGAGGGTGTGAAAGCAGTATGTAATTCTTTATAATCACCAGAAGGGTTAAAAAAGGATATGTGGTTCTTTGCCATCATTAGGAGGGTGAGAAAGAAGTTTGTGGTTCACTTCCATCACCAGGAGGGTAAGAAAAAATTCATGGTTCTATGAAGTCACCATGAGGGTGAGAAAGGAGATCAAGGTTATTTACTGCACCAGGTTGGTGAAAATATTGTAAAAGCTTCTCTACCTAACTGTGGGTTCTTAAGGAGAGACACTAGTATTCAATTCAATACTGAAAGAGGAGAACTCGAGGGATTGGATGTTGGTCATTGTTTGATCAAACCAACATAAATTTGTGTGTGCTTATTTTAATTTCTTATTTTTGCACTTTACTTATTCTGCATTTTATTTTTGTGATAATTTCTTAGTGAACATCAGAGATTAATGCTTCATTTTATTTATTAGAATATCATTATTATTTTTTTGAATTTTTGATAAAATTATTAGCTTTTGACTCAAGTGATAGTTGTTACTTGTTTTTTTTAATTACTAAAAAAATTTAGTGTTGCCTTTGGAAGTAAGCAATTAGTTTTTAAGTTCATTAATTCACCCCACTTTTAGTGTGCCTAGAGATTGTTTACTTAGGCTTAACATTCTTTATCAAACTTTCATCCCTAACATTTCATTGAACCATTACATTGGAACCATTATTTGTCTTTTTAAGGTGAGAGGTGTGGATCCTGATTAGAAGGTGGTTGTGGAGGTGGTTCGAAGAACTTACTAAAGCTATCATATTATTGTTAGATGGAGGTGATCTATTATTGGATGCTTCCAAATTGCTTCCTGAACCAACCCATATCGTTATCATGCTTGGTTTGTTATTGATCCAGGCGAGTCTCAAGTCTTTTAAATCACTGAATCAACTCCTCATATTGGTAGTGGAGAGGAGGGCATGTGCGAATTACCTACAGGGGCAGCTTCTCCTTGTTTATCAAAGAGCGGGTCTTCTGGCTTCTGTCTCTTTGAAAGAGCATCTGAAATGAGGCATCCAAAAAGAAGATTGGAGTGTGATCAAGAGGTGCAAGATATGTGATGTTATATTTTTTATTAAAGTTATACCCAGTTGCATGTCCTAGAGTTAGGTTTTGCTTTCTTTTAGTGGATGGGAATCAAATAGAAGTGAAATTTTAGATGTAATCAATTATCATTTGAGCTTCATCCATTTGGGTGTTTGACATTATGATGTAGGTGACAATTTATAAAAGGGGAGTCATGTTTAAGCAATCTCCAGCTTTAGGGATTATAAATATTCTTAGAACGTGTTGGGTAACCTTAGTATTTTGATTTAGAGTGTGTACCAATGGTTAGTGGTAGTTCAAGGTAGCATTTTGAATTAAGAGATTTACATCACTCCATTAAAAGTACAATATGGATGCCATGGCAAGGGGACTATTTCCATGGGTGTTTAGCTTAAGATGGACTTCTATGTCCTCTTTAGTGATTTCCACATTCTAACAACACACAAGGCAAATCATTACAGTAGCATCCCCACTAATCCTAAGGTTTTTTAGAAACTCGAAAAGGATTTTTGAGGGGAAGGGATAGGACAAAGTCAGACTAAATAGAAGCATTGTGGAATTAAAGAGGTTCATTATGAGAATGCTAAGGGTCTGTCAATTAAGAAGCCTGGAAGGTGTGATATTGGCTTCTTTATATTTTTGGTAGGCAGCTTCATTAAAAGCTATCAAAAAGTGATCATCAGTAGAGTTGTGAGAGGAGAAAGCACCTTGGGTTAGTCGATTATGTTTCCACCACTGGCAATTATAAAGGTTGAGATTTGAAGAAGGAAGGATTAGAAGGTTGTATGAAAAAATTGAAAGAATTGTCTTGTTTAAATAAATCTTTAGTAAATCATTTCATACGATCGTGAGATCGTTTGGGACTATCATATGAAATTATTTCATCCAAATGATCAGTCAGAAAGATGTAGTTGATCATATAGTACAATTAAACTTTGTATGGGATTATTATAGGCATGGAGCTCATCCCAAAGAGTAAATTTGTATGACTTTTGACAAAAAGGTTCATACAGTACGAACAAGTGTTCGTACAGTATGATCAATAATACATGTTATACCAACCAAAATGAATTTGTCCTAATCTAGATTGACATGTGGATCTTCCAAATGAATAGGTGTTTACACACTATGATCATCAATCATAGATTCAATATGTTTCTTCTATTGAGTCAAGGGTTGTGATCAAAGCAGTGTTGTGCAAATCATACAGTATGAATGTGGTTTGCATAGTACGATCAAAGAGGAAATTTTTTATTTACAGGAAAAGACTAAAGTTCACGAAGGGTTTGTGAGATGATCAAGACATAGACATAAAATAAGATATAATAAAATCATAAGAACAAAAGTAAGAAAAAAAACTCACTAACAAAAACAAATTAAGGACTAAACAAGCAAAATAAAATTATGAAAATAAAAATACCATGGAAAAAAACACAAAACATGTAAATAGAAACAAGAATAACAAAAATAAATAGAACATAAATAGAGTATCAGTTTCAAGCATGAATATCGACCACAGCTGATCTGGTTCTTAAGGTGTTGAAAGTTTTAAAAACTAGTGGTTTTGTAAAGATATCAACAAGTTGATTTTCAGTGCCTACATAGTATAGTTATATGTTACCTTTGGTAATATGGTCTCTAATGAAATGGTATCTTATGTCTATATGCTTGGTCCTGGAGTGTTGGATTGGATTCTCTGAAATGTATATGACACTAGTGTTGTCATATAGGATTTGAATTATTCAAACAAGTAATGTTAAATCAAGAATTTATTACTTTAACCAAAGAACCCAGGCCACACAACTTCCTAAGGCTATATACTCAATTTCAATAATGGATAGGGAAACTGAGATTTATTTTCTAGTAAACTAGGAGACTAAGAACTGCCTTATGAATTTACATTTTCCATAAGTTCTTTTTCTATTAACTTGGCATCCACTAAAATTTGAATCAAAATATCCTATGACTTCAAAGGAGGTGCCATGCCGAGGATACCAGATTCCTAACTCTGGGATTCCTAAGAGATATCTATGAATTCTCTTAATAGTAGTCATGTGGGACTCTTTGGATCAGCTTGAAATCTAGCATAAAGGCGAACACTAAACATAATATTAGGTAAGCTAGTATTCAAGTAAAGAATTCATATAATTATTCCTCTGTATTTCTTTTGATCAACAAATTTTCTTTTTGAATCCTTATCTAAATAAATAAAGAAACTCATGGGAGTGTTGATATGCTTTTCTTTATTAATTTCACACTTCTAAGGATGCCCTTAATGTATTTTAATTGATAAAAGAAAGTTCTATCATCCTTCAGCCTTATGCTAAATTTAAGAAAGTTGATCAGTTCTCCCATCATACTCATCTCAAATTCTTTACTCAATATTTTTAAAAAATCATCACATAGCTTTTTATCAGAAGATCCAAATAAAATATCATCAACATAAATTTGAACAATGAGTAGTTCATCTCCTACTTTTATTAGATATAAGGTGGTGTCAATATTCCCCTTAATAAAGGTTTTTCTAGTTGGAATGTGCTTAGTCTTTCATATCATACATTGGGTGCTTATTTAAGTCTATATAATGTCTTTTTTAATTTGAACACATGATTAAGAAATTGTGAATTTTTAAAGCATAGGGGTTGTTCAATGTACACATCTACTTTTATCACCACATTCAAAAAGGCACTTTTGACATCCATCTAGAATAATTTGAATCCCTTAAAATAAGCAAATGCTAGTAGCAACCTAATGGCTCCCAATCTAGCCACAGAGGCCAAAGTTTCTCCAAAATCATTTCCTTTTGTCTGATTGTACCCCTTAGCCACTAATATTTCTTTATTTTTAACCCCTACACCAAAATCATTAATTTTGTTTTTTAAAACCAATTTAGTTCCAACCACATTGTGGTCCTTAGGTCTTTAAACTAGCTCCCAAATATCATTCCTTATAAATTAATTTAACTCTTCTTACATGGCTAGGATCCAGAATTCATTAGAGAGGGCTTCATTAATATTTGTAGGTGTAGCTATTGAAATGAAGAAAGAGTGCTTTACTTCTTTTTAAGTCCATTCCGAGTTCTAACACCTTCAAATAGGTCTCTTAAGATCAGCTTTTTACGATGACTTGAAGAATATCACCATTCTCTAAGCAGTGTTTTTTAGGTTCTACCATTTCCTTTAGATTTGCATATTCTAATCTTTGGGTAATTTCTACAACCACTTTTTCTTCTACCCTAGACCCTCAAGAATTATAAGATTCATCAAATACAACATGAGTGGTCTCCTCTAGTACCAGTGTCCTTTTATTGAAAACCCTATTGGATTTCCAAACAATTGAGTAACCTAGGAACACTCTTTCATCAGATTTGGGGTTAAATTTTCCTAGTAGAGATTTCCCAATATTGAGAATGAACACATTATATCCAAACACATGAAGGTTAGAGAGGTTGGGTGTCCTACCCTTAAAAATTTTGTAGGGTGTCTTGTTCAACTTGGATCTAACATTTACCCAATTTAGAATATAACATACTGTATTCACCACTTCTACCAAAAAATATTTACGAAGTGTGTATTCAGCTAACATGGCTCTAGCGATTTTTATCAGGGTCATATTCTTTCTTTCAGCAACCCCATTCTTCTAAGGGATTCTAGGAGCTAAAAAATTATAATTTATCACTTGCTTCTTATAGTAAGATTTGAATTTCTTTTTCTTAAATTCTCCACCGTGGTCACTATGAATGGTTAAAATTTCACAACCTAGTTTCTTCTTAATCCAAGTATAAAAAGACCTAAACTCCTCGAATGATTAACTTTTATGAGATATGAATCTAACCCAAGTAAACTTCAAATAATAATCAACAATAGCAAACCTAAAGACTTTTCCTCAAGGCTTATAGTTCTGACATGTCTAAAGAGTTCCTTTTATAGGACTTCTATGGGTTTACCACTATTAATGTCTTTAGTTGAGTGTAAAGAGGATTTGACTTGTTTCCCTAATTGACCGGCATAACACAGGTGGTCCTCAGTGAACTCTAGCTTGGGAATTCCTCTCACTAAATCATTTTGGGTGATTTTGAGTTTGAGTGAAGAGAGAGAAAATAGAGAGAGAAGCTCTGAGAGAAATTATTTCCGTTCAAATTCAAATTAGTGGAATTTCCATAGAAGACAAATGGCGGCGGATGGTCACTAGCCACCATTGGCCTACTATACTGTGGATGCTCAACATATTCCATTTGGTAATCTACAAGTTCCTTCCAGATCCTTTTCAACATCCCCTGCTACTTTCGGAGATGTTATAGGATCGAAAGCTAAAAATAGGTCAGGTATGCCGCTAGTTATTAATGAAGGAGGATTGCTGATATCTTCTAACAAGATTCCAGAAATTGTTGTGAAAGGAAAAAGTGTTATGGTTGAAGACAAGGAGGCTGAGAAGTTCAGAAAGACTAAATCCAATGTAGCAGCAAATTTACGGGAAGCTTCACCATCGATTATTAAAAACTCCTTAAGTGTTATCATAATACAAATTGACAGTAAATAGAGTTGATAATAACTCTATTGTGGAAATAATGTGTTTGGATAGAGAGGTGGTTCAACAAGAAAATGTAATGTTGGAGAGTCCACTGAAGAAGAAGACTGATGGAGATGATAGAGCAATTTCCTATAATCAACAAAAAGCATGGAGGAAAAAGGATAACATAAAAGTGATAGATCTGGAATTGGGAGAGTTCATGTCTGAAGACGGTTCAACTGTTAAACTTCAGGAAGAAAATGTAATGGAGAATATAAGGAGATTGTAAAACTCTATTATTATCAAAGTTTTTGGAAGTAAAATCCCTTTTCTGGTTGTAAGTTCTGAACTTAGAAGACAGTGGGCTACATTTAGAAAGTTTCATTTCACTATGCTAGGATTGGTTTGGGTCCTATGCTCTTTCTATGATAAAAATGCTTTGGATATTTTTTACTAATGGACTTTGGTTCGTTAATGGGAAGATCATAGGAATGGATAAATGGTCTCCAAATTTCTCCCTCTCATCCTTGAAAGGTTTATTGACTCCTATTTGGATTAGGATGCCAAATCTCCCACTTCATTGTTGGGATGAAATAAATGTCTGTAGAATTGCCTCAATGGTTGGAAAACCTTATACGATTGATGGAAACATGTTCCAATGGGGAAGGAGGGAGTTTGGGATAGTATGTGTTCATATTAAATTGGACACACATTTACCTCTTGGTGTATGGGTGGAAGGAAGTCATGGGAAGTTCTTCCAACAGATTGAATATGAGAAAATTCCAGATTTTTGCTTTGATTGTGGAAAAATTGGGCATGTGAAGAAAGCTTGTTTAAAAAAGAGCTTTGAGGAATGGGTTGGTTCAAAAACTGTGGCTGGATGATCAAAGCAATTGGAGAAGGATAGGCCAGGGAATGTCAATCTTAAAAATGTTGATATTCCCATTACTTCAAATGATGGGTATGGTCCTTAGGTTATTGTTAATCAAGGGAAAAAAGGGTTTTTTAATAAAGACACAAGAGTTCTCAATCCTGGGATCAAGTACCCAGATTCTGGAAGGAAATCTAAATTTGTCTGGAAACTAGTGGAAGGAATGAAGACTGAAACGGTGGAGAAGGCTTTTGTTCCAGAAAAAGGAGATACAACCTGAGAAAAATCAAGTCCAGAACTCTGTGGAAATTCAGTCCACGGAAATCCATGAAGAGATTGGTAAGATTATTAATCCTTCCATTATTATTTCTGAAAACAAATTCAATATATTAGAAGGATTGGTAGAGGAGGGAAAATTTGTTTTACCTATGGAAGCTGAGAAAGGGCTTAGAATGAGAACACTAAGGAGGTTCTTAACTTGAAGAGAGATAGCTCCTCTAACATTAAGAGGAAAGGTTCCAAAAAATTAAAAGGACTTTGTCCTATCAATACTGCTCCTAGAAGTAGGAGATTTAAAGGTGAATCAAAAGATAAGGTGGGGTCCTCATCCCCTCTTATCCAATGAATTTGGTCATTGCTTTCTGGAATTGTAGAGGAGCTCGGAAGAGGAGAGCTTCTCTCTACTTAAAGGAGGTTGTTAAGGAGTTTGGGGTTTTTTCTTGGCTTATTGGAGACTAAAATTTCTTCTTTTGAAAGAAAGGAGGCGGATCAAATAGTGGGCTCTGAATGTGATTTTTCCTCGTCCCTTCAGAAGGACTATCAGGAGGCATATTGGTGGTGTGGAAATCCTCTTTTGCTAATTTCAAGTAATTGAAGCTTCAAATCAGTTCATCATTGGAGACTTGGAGATCACTAACAAATGAAAGTCGAGGATTTCTACCATATATGGCAATAAGGATGTTTATAGAAGGAGACTTCTTTGGGAATGATTAGAATTACATTCATATAAAGATAAGCATATGGTGATAGGAGGTGACTTTATTTGCCTTCTCTCTAGTGAAGATAAAATGGGAGGGAAAAGATTTAAATTTTCCCTAGGAATCAAGGAAATGCAACTCTTTCTTGCTTGCAATGACTTTCAGGAAGTGGATTCATTAGACAAAATTTTACATGGCACAATAATAAGAACGGTGTGGACCAAATCCTAGAAAGACTAGATAGATGTTTTTTAAATTTGGCTACACTAAATTCTTCCAATCAGTTCTTGTTAAGGAACTTGGCTCGTGTGGCCTCAGATCATTGTCGAATTCTTTTAAATCTTTTGGTTCAACATCATACGAAAAGATTATTAGATATGAAGATGTTTGGGCTTCAAATATAGCTTCAGTTGCTGTAGTAGAGAAAGTTTGGCTCAGGAATTACTATGGCAGTTATGCTCATATTCTTAATGTAAAATAGAAGAAATCTCTTAAAGCCTTATTTTATTGGAGCAAGGCAAAGATGCATACTCTTATGACATTATAAAGTGACTTGTTGAAACAAATTGAGGAGCTACAAGTTAGATAAGCCAATGAAGGAGAGCTGTCCGAAGAAGATTGCTGGATGTTGAAAGTGAAGGTGAATGAACTAAACTCTACTTTAGCTCGGTTGGATACTTGGTGGAGGCAAAGAGCCAAGGTGAAGTGGATGGCGGAGGGAGACCGAAATTCATTATTCTTTCAAGCCTTTGCATCGTCTAGAAAGAATTCAAACTTAATTACAAAAATAAAGAATGTTAGTGGGGAAATTGTGGAGGAACAACAACAAATTGAGAATGTCATGTATGCTTTCTTCAAAGAGAAATAAAGATCAAGAAATTGTAAGTTCAATGGTTGGTCTACACCGTGGAGATTTCTTGATGATGAAGATAGAGAAGCATTGAGCAAAGCTTTTTCTATGGAGGAGATGGAAGAGGTGATCAAGAATAGTGGTAAAAATATCTCTCCAGGTATTGATGGCATAACCTTTTCCTTCTTCAAAGCTTATTGGAAAATTATCAAGGTTGATATTTGGAATGCTATAAATGAGTTCTTTGAATAATCTATTATGGATCCTAGTTGGAAAGAGACTCTCATTGTGATTATTCCTAAAATAAGCAATCCTTTATCTCCTGCTAACTAAAGACCTATTAGTCTATGTAATTCAATTTATAAAGTGGTGGCTAAAATTCTTATGAATAGAATGCCTCTTTTCATTCCTAAGCTAATCTCTGTAGAGCAAGCAGCTTTTGTGAGGGGAAGATCTTTGTCTGACCATGTTTTGGTGGCACAAGAGATTATGTATAAATTAAGGAACTCTAAATCCTCTAAAGGTTTGGTTTCTTTTAAAATTGACATGGAGCAAGCTTATGATTCAATTGGATGGCCTTCTTTGGCAAATGCTTTGAGGTACTTTGGGTTTTCGGATTCCTTCTCTAAACTAATTCTGTAATGCATCCAAAATTCTAATTTTGCTATTATTATAAATGGTAATTTGACTAATTGGATTAATGGTCATAGTGGTTTTCGACAAGGATGCCCCTTGTCCCCATTTATATTCATTCTCTGTGTACAAGTTTTATCTAATGCCTTCATGGATAAAGGAGATTTAATTGGAATTCGGCTGAATCGTAGTGGTCCAAAAATCTCACACCTACTATATGCTCATGATGTGATTATCTTTTTGGAAACTAATCTCAAAGCTGTTAAGGTTATTAAACACATCCTGGAAGAATTTTGTGAATGGACTGGATTAATTGTTAACATCAACAAATCTTCTATGGTTTTCGATAAAGAAGTGAGAACAAGGAAGAAAAATGAAATTGCTCGTATCATGTGTTTCAAAACTTCTAAAGATTTGAATTATCTTGGAGTTAAGCTTTCTACAAGGAGGCATCTTAAGGAAGACTATCAATTTATAATTGATAAGGCTTTGAAAATGTCTAATTCTTTTGGAGGAAGAATGTTATCATTGGCGGGTAAGATTATGATAACTAAAACAAACCTTTTATCTTTCTCTATATTCCATTGTACAAATTCTCTTGTGCCTAAGTGTGTTCTTGAAGAGATAGACAAAATTTGTAGAAGCTTTATTTGGAACAAACCAAATGGAAAGCAAGGAATTCATTATGTTAGCTGGAATACCTTGTGTTTACCGTCAAAATGGGGAGGAAGAGGTTTACACTCTTCGGCTTCCAAAGTTGGCCCTATAAGAGCTAAATTAGCTTGGAGATATTTGAATAACAGTGATTCACTATTGTACAAAATCTTAAACCTGAAATTTGGAAATTTACTGGATCATGTTAATACGAGAAGGAAGGGATCTCCAGCTTGGAAAATTTTAATGGATGGAGGGAAAGCTTTAATGCCTTTATTAAGATGGAATGTGTCTAATGGAGAAGATATAGATGTGTTCAATGACACATGGTTCCTAGATAAAAGCATTAACAAATGCCCTACATTTGTTTCTCCTCTTGAAAAAGCAAATGCTTATTATCTAACTTCATAAACATTGGAAGATGGAATGAGGAAGCTTTAAGGGAAATTATGGGGGAAGACCTTGTGAACTTAATCCTTCAAGTTGGGATTAATAACACGATGGAAAGAGACTAAATGGAGCTGCTATTCTAGAAGAATGGAAAATCCATTTCAGCATTGTTGTGTGAAAATTCGGTAATCCTGAATACTTCAAATCAAATGTGGAGATGGGTAAAAAAACGTAAGCTCAATCCGAAGGTAGAAACTTTTTGGTGGAGAGTATTTCACAATGCTCTTCCTACTTATACTTACCTTGAATATAGAAGATTTCAAAGAGAGAAGCATTTCCCAAGGAGATGTAATGATTTGGAAAACATTGAGCCTGTTGTGACAAAATGTGGAAAAATAAAGGAAGTTATCAAGCAAGTTGGAAAATGGGGATTTATAATTGCTACATATGATTCTCTTTCATATTATTGTAATTGGTTTCTTTTCAATCTTCATTTATGATCAATATTTATTGCAATGTGATATACTTCACTTGGAAGTAAAGGAATAATTTGATTCATAAAGGGAAAGATGAAAGCTCCTTGTTGATTACCTCCAATGCAATCAGCTATGCATCAATTTCTGCTCTTGGTATTGATAAAAATTTTGGTACAAGGGATGTTAACCAACCTTATAGGTTGTTAAATTCTCATTGGAAACCCCCTCCACCCAATTGGTTAAAATTTAATGTGGATGCTGCTCTTCTCTCTTCCTATAAAGGTAGAATTGGAGGAGTGTTCCGTGACCACAAAGAAAGGTTTCTTCAAGCTTTTGGTAAACCATACTTACATTAGGACATATATTCTTTGGAGTATTTATCTACTCAATCTATTAATGATATGTTCAAAGATTGGATGTTCAAGTACAAAGGCATCATAATTGAAGGAGACAATTTGAATGTAATGAAGTTTTTGAAAAATGCCAAAAGAATCGGAGGAACAAATATGGAAGGTATGTACTTGTTTAATGAATTCAATCATGTTATCTTTAATTGGGTTGATAGAAATTTCAATAAGTTAGCAGATTTGTGTGCTAACTATGACATTTTGAATGATTTTGTTTGGGATGATGTTATGGTTAATAAGGTTCCTCCTTTATTTATGTCTATATTAATGGAGGAATCCTTAGTTTATAAGCTTTAGGTTGTAACCGTTTTAACTTTTAATGTAATTTGTTGCATTTCTTTCAAAAAAAAAGTCTTTTTGGGTGATTTTTCAAAGGTTTTTCATGCTTGCATGATATATTCTCCTATGTCATAACCATGATTCATCAGCAACAATTTAAGAACCAGCAAGTTTAACATAGTTTAAATCAAGTATGTAAATATTATTAATTCTTTTTCCTTGCAGCATAGTATTTCCATTTAAGCTAATCATACAACTGGTAAACAAAAATTTAATGTTAAATCCTTTATCACAAATTTGGCTTATGCTAAGTAGGTTATATTTCAAGCCATCTACCAGTAAAACATTTTCATTAATGAAATTTTTGGAGTTTCCACCTAATCCCACCACTCTCCTGATGGTATTATCACCAAGTGTCACCTTGCTTCTTGCCCAGACCTCCAACAAAATGAATTGATCTCCATCTCTAGTCATGTGCCTTGAACGTATATTGTCTAGGTACCACATGGTCTCTTGAGGCCTTCCATTAGAGCATCCCTACAAAATCATCAAATGTTATATTTGGGAACCCAAACAAGTTTGGTTCAATCTTATGGAAAGAATAATGAAATGTATGCACGCTATGCTGTGAATTTTCATGTTTTGGCCTCCACACCAAATATGTTCTATAATGAATGGTGCAAGTGTGGGAGATATGTCCTAGCATGCCACAATAAAAACATCTAACATCGAGAAAAGAATTTACTAATATACTTGGGTTATGGAGCCTCTTCCTAGGTTTGTATGATACATGCTGATGTGATGGATTATAAAATTCTTCAAGTGAAGGTAGTTCTCTATTTTCCTTAAAAGTTGTCAATTTAGCTTGTAAAAACTTATTTGCACTTTTAACATTTGAATTTTCAACTTTCAATGCATGATCCCTATTATCTAATTCAGATATAAGAGTTTTTAATCTCTTGTATGCATTTTCAAATCAATATGTGATATTTTCAAGGAATCATGCTCATTAGTTAATTCAGAATGCTTCTTATTTAAGATATCAAATTCATCTGAAAAAGCCATGTGATTACTATCCTGACTAGAATTATATTTTCTTAAGCATTCATCCTCATTCTATAGAATTGAAAAGTTAGATTTAAGGCTGGTATGTCATTTTTTAAGCTTCTTATATACAGTATGAATTTTTTAGAAACTTTAAATAATTAATCATAGGAAAGCTCACGTACCTCCTCTTGATCAGAATGATCAAGATGATCATTTTTCCTTAAGCATAGGTTGTCTACTTCCTCTTTTTCTTTAGTTTCAGAAGATTATGATGTTGAGTTTGCCTAGAAAGCTTTTTGAGTCCTTTGCCTACCTTTCTTAATTTTGGGTTTTTCTTCACCCTTCTACTTACTTGGGACAGCATTAAAAGGTGGACAATCATACTTCAAGTGCCCTGAATTCCTTGATTTAAAACATATAACATTAGAAGAAATTTTAGAACTTTTACCATTCTTACCTTCATTCCATTACTGAATTATCTAGTCATCAAAGCAATGTCAAGAAGAGTAACTATCAGAATCATTAGCCTTTAAGGCATTAGTTTTCACTTTTCTTCTTTCACCTGTATCAAGGTGCCTTTGACTCACTCCTTGCTCGTAGGCATTGTGTGACCCAAGTAAGTTTTCAATGTAATAAACATTCAGATTTTTAGATTTAGTAATGATAGTGATTTCTGCATCATAGGAAAAAGGTAAACAACAAAGAATTTTTTTAACTTTTTCATAACTTGTAAGCTCTCTTCCTAAGGCATGCACATAATTAATAATATGTGTAAACCTAGTATACATTTTAGAAATATATTCATTAGATTTCATGCAGAAAAGTTCAAAATCATGAAGAAGAATGTTTAGCCTAGATTGTTTCACTTCTTTTTTCCTTTCTATGTAATGTAGAGTTTATCCCAAATTTCTTTACTAGTAGTGCAGATGGAAACACACATGTAGTCTTCAGATTTTAAATCACAAAAAAAAAGTTTAAATATTTGGCATTCAGTTAGGATAAATCTCTATCATCATTAGTCCATTCAAAAAAAGGTATTCCAGTTTTAACACCATTTACTAAATGTGAAGGTGAAGAATAACCATCCTAGCATCCACATGTGATAATCAATTATATATAACAAGGTGGACATGCAAGTTTTCCAAAAAATCAAAAGGAATATTATCAAATAGGTGGTGTAGTGATTGAGTATCCTTCTGTGGTATTACGATTATATAAGTTAGACATATATCTTTTTATAAAGGTTTTCTAAAACTTAATTTATGAATCCCGCTTTGATACCACTTGAATGTTTGGAAGGGTTGTTAAACCTTTATGAGCTAGCCCGAAGCTAACTAAGAGGGGGGGGGGGGGGGGGGGGGGGGGGGGTGAATTAGTTATTTAAAAAATTTCTTAAGGGAAAAAGTAAATCTATTTCAAATCTTTTTGAATATTTTAAAATAAACAATTTATGCGGAAGCAACAGTAATTTCATAAGAACAAAAATTTAATATTTCAAGCATAGAACCAATCTTAGAATAATTTAACAATTAAATGCAGAAAAGTAAATAGAAATAACACATCATATTTATAGTGGTTTGGTCAACTTGACATAAATCCACTCCCCAAAACCTCCGTTCAAGGTATCATAATAAAAGTAGTGTCTCTCCTTTTGCCCCCACAGTAAGGTAGAGAAGCCCTTACAAAATCTTTCCACGGACTTGATGAGGCAGAGTACCTTAAATCCTTTTACTCCCTCCTAGAGTAGGCGGAGAGCCTAAAAATCCTTTTACTCCCACTTGGAGTAGGTAGAGAACCTAGGAAATCCTTTTTCTTCCTCCTCGAGTAGGCAAAAGAACCTTCAATCTGATGCTACTAAAGAACTTCCCAGAGCCACCAAGGAAACTAAGGATGAAGCTTAACGAAGATGATGGAAACCTTTCTCGGAGTAACCTTTATAAATCCCTCAAAACTCCCCCTTACAAGGATATCACTCTCTCTTTGAAAGCCCTCCTCTCTTCCTTCTCTAAGCTCTCTCTCAAGTCAGCCTGATAATAAAAGATTTCTCATAAGAGTACTAAAAATCCTTAAATAGTAGGCTTCAAAAAACCTTAAAATTTAACAGATCCATGTTATGTTTGTACAGTTAAATAACATTTCATACAATATAATTAGTTCAATTCATACACATCCAAAAAAATCATTTAGGGGAACTATTCAACTTTTATAAGACATCGTACAGTACGATCTATAAAAATTGCTTCTGATCGTTTCGGACAATCCTTGAGATGGTAAACTTCTTATATGGGTTTTCATCGAGCACTATGGATATTGTATGGCACGATGAATACAAAAATCATGGATTTCATTTGGTACGATCCAGGGGATAGCCAAGTTTATACACGAGTAATCGTACAGTATAAACTATATCATACCATATGATCAATCATAATAATTATCCATAATTTGGTTCTTTAATATTAAGGAATTATTTAAGAAATATTTTAATTAGAGCATACAATACGAAACAAATTGTAATGTACGATCATTACAAAATTAGTATCTTTCTTAATCTCTGGCGGCTAAGATTTTCTCAGAACACAATACTTCATATAGTACAAGTTAAATTCATACAGTATGAAACAAAGATCGTACCGTATGAATTACTTAAAAAAATCTCTTTAAAATATTTTTATCTTCCTCCCTTTGTGTGTGCAAGGTTAGTCAGCAATGATATACACCCAATTACATGATACAAATCAAGAAAGGAGAAAATACAAAATAAAATTAAAATTGACCATTACCCTAGTCTACTAAGCCTTGAGCTGATCAGAATTACAAGAGAATGATGGGCTAATTTCCTAAAATGTTAGTACCACAAATACAAAACAAAAATATCACAAAAACTAGAGAAAGGTGTAATCAATATAATAATGTTTTTTATCATTAAAATCAGTGTTTTAATCAGGTTTACAACACAAATCATACGTGATGATTATCCAAGTTATTTGAACTAATCATAATTGATGATTCTCAAATAGTACTAGATGATCAGCATAATTTATTGAACTTATCATAAATAATAATAACAAGATTTTTTGAACTAGTCGTACCACATAATCTTGGATTGTATTATATGTTCAGTGTTGATAGAACTGAATTTCTATAGTTTTTTTAAGCCTCTATTTATGCTTTATCATAAGAATTTATAAGAGTCTTTTGAACAATCTTTAAATTATTTTCCTCTAGAGAAAGCTTAAAGAGAGAGCCTAAAGCTTTGGAGAGAACGGGTGGAGTTTTTAAGGGAGCGAGAAGATTCTTGTGGGTTTCCAAAGAGTCTTTGAAGGACTTCCACACAGTTGCTCTGAAGAATTTGCACTTGTGTTCCTCCATGTGTTAAGGTTTTTCTTGAGAGAAACTTTTGGAAGAAGACCTCTTTGGTGTCAAAGGACCCAGCTACTCCACTACACTGAGGAAGGTGAAAGTGATTTTGAATTCTCTTCCTTCACCAGGAGGGTGAAAAAGGATTTGATGTTCTTTTCCTTCACAAGGAGGGTAAAAAAGGATTATAGGTTCTCTAATTCGCTCGAAGGGTGAAAAGATTTTGGTCCTTTACCGTACCAATTTGGTAGAAGAGATTTTGTAAGGGCTTCTCTACCTAGCTTTGGAGGCTAAAGGAGAGTCACTAAAGGTTTATTGCAACAGTTGGAGAGAGGACTCCATAGGTCATGGTTTAATCGAACCACTATGAAATTATGGTGTGCCCTTTCTTATTTTTTATTTTTTTAGGATTTTAATTTTCCAGAAATTATATGTAGGTAGAAATTTGTGATTGATATTATGTTGTGTTGATTAGACTATCATCACTATTTGTGTAACTTTAGATAAAGTTGTTAGCTTCTATATCAAGTGATAGTATTTCTTTTACATCATCGTGCCTAGGGATAGATCATTTAGGCTTAACATCCTTTAAGAACTTTCAACAACCTCAAGCCAAAAATAACCCCCAATGGTTGACAACAGAATATAAAAGCTAGTCCTAGGTCCAAAACAATAGGAATTGAACACCCACCACTTGAACAAATAGCCATTGTCACCCACCCAATAGATTGCAAGCAACATAAATAGATAACAACATAAACCAATAACAATAGGAAAGAGATCAACCACATAAGAGTATAACTTATAACTACCAAGATAGCCAAATAATCAACAGCCCGTCAATTGATAATTAAAACCCAACCAAATATATCGGCAGCTCCACAACCACCAAAATCGACTGTAAGATACAGACACAATACAATAACACCAACCCATAACAATCAAAAGAAAGCAACCTTAGGTAATAGTATTTGGCTAGCATAACAATAGAAACACCACCTAAACCAAACAGATAAATTCCCATGAAATCTAGAGGATTAAATAATAATAAAACCCTTAATAAACTATGTAATTAGAAATATCCCCTTAGAAAACACACAAAGGCCCAGAGATGAAATAAAAGGACCTAAAAATAAAAACCACTTCTCAAATATCCTAGTTAATATACATCCATAGTTTATTATTTGCATAAATCTAGAACAAAGAAACAAAAAAATTGAGGTGAAATGATCTAATCAAGCTTAGGAACGCAATATATGTATAGGCATCATGAAATAAAACTGAATTGCCACTCAAATTTAATCCCGAAACCACCCATGTATATCATAAAGAACATGCACTAAAAAATTGCATTGTAATCAACTTAGGAATTATATGATCTATAATTCATAAGAAATACTCAACTAAAATTCCTCTCCCTCCAACCCAAAAATAAGAATAAGAAATAATGATAATTCAATTACTCATCAAACAATATGATACAACAAAATTTTGTGGGGATAAACCAAGGGAACCAGGAAGACCTCACAATAAGCTTACTAAGCATGGAATGCCACACCAGACAGCAACCCCAGCAAAATAGAGGCTAGACTAAAGGACCATAAAATGCCCCCAAGACACTCCTCATAGGGATTAGATGAGTAGCACCTAAGGTTTAAATAAATGATCTAAATGTTATAATCATAGCTTAAATCCAGCCAAATAAGATAATTGAAAATGATAAGAAACATGTAAGAAAACTGGAGCAAAAATAAGGACTGATCAACTCACATAATACAAATACATCCAAGTGAAGAAAACTAGAATAAACATGAAGAAAAGCATCAAATAAATCCCAATATACTAAATAACAAGAAGTAAAGAAGGAAAAACAATAATAAAAATAGACAAAAACAAAAAAACTAAGTGGAACCAACCAAAAGAGGCTTCATAAGAAGTAGACCCACATCCCAAACCTAGAAAAAGTCTAAGTTCTAACATAGAGTAAACAATTTTTATCTAATCTAACCAATCCTTTCAAATTATTAGGTAAATTGAGAGAGTGGAAATCAATAAAGAAATCCATATTATAACCATGATTGGCTAACCAATAAACATAAGCATTCCCTTGAGACATTATATAATTTAAAAAAAAAAAAACCAAGAGTTTCTTAATTTCCCTAATAAGATAAAGCAAATCATGATTACAAACATTATCCTCAGAATTTTGTAAACAATAAATACTACATGCAACATCCACATTAATCAAAATGTTAGTTATGCCTAGAAAGATACATAATTTAAGACCATGTAAAAAGCTGAAAGCTCAGCATAAATGACAATATATTTTTTTAAGGGTCTAATATAAGCCATGATGATAATCCCAAAGGCATCCCTGAAAATACCACCATATCCATATAGAGAATTTTTAACTAAACCATCAAAATTAAGTTTAAAAGTATTAAAAGGAGGTCTAAACAAATAGAACAATCTAGGCTCATCCAAACCTTGATTAGCCAGTATGGAGAGACCAAAATTCAAAGCCACAAAATATTAGTTACTAAAATTTTTAGTAGTCAGAAGGTTAGCAGAATAAAGCTTCAAAACTTTATCTTTAACTTTTTGTATGATCTGATGATGTTCCATGAAACTATTATTGAAGAGAGTTATTTCTAGTAAGCCACTTGTACCATAATATAAGGGAAGGAATTATATTTCTATTATGACATCTTGAAGTAATAAACTAGAAATTAAGCATGGTTTTGATGGACATATTATCACTAAATTGTTTCAATCTAAAAAAATCATCAAAGTGAGTACCAAATTTGATAGCAATACGGCCATAAATAAACACGTGATGCATGTTTTCTACATGATAACAACATTGACATTTGGATGGTAAAATAAAGCCTCTTTTAATAAGATTATCATCAATAGGAATATATTTATGCATAATTATCCAAATGAAAGTAGAAATGGAGGTAGGAATGCTTTGTGCCAAATCATGAAGAAAACTTTAGTGACACAATTCTTAATTCGAAAAGAATTGCAAGTATTCTTTAATATGAACATACCATTACAAGAAATATTACATAATAAAAGTCATCAGACTCAATATTAATAGGAAGATGTAAAATTTGGTTAATAATAGACTCAGTAAGTAGATCAACAAGTTTATTATAATCTCAACTATTATTGTAACAGAGAAATTAGCCGTAACAGTTGCGGTAGAAAAGTATTAAGAAGTGAGTCAATGGAATGAGAACCTAACCAATGATTTTGCCAAAAGAAAATTTTAGCGCCACCAAGAGCCCATTGGATATAAGGCTTCACAACCCATTTAATATTGCAAAATCTCTTCCAAACTCTGGAATCACCCTTATTATAAAAACACATAGTAGGGTTCTTACCAGCATAATACTTAGCATATATTAATTTAGCATAAAGACTAAGATTAGAATGAAAATTAAACCATAATTCAATAGAAAATGTATAGGATTAGTAACATATAGTTTTACAACCTAAGGCACCTTCCTCCAAAACCCCACAACAGTTACTCCAAGATGACCAAATGATTATGGAGTTGATGTTGGAACCATTCCAAAAGAACTTATTAAACAAATTTTCAATAATGTTATAAATAGCATAAGTAGGTTGTAAGGTTTGAAAGGTATAAACAAGTAAGGATCATGAAACACTTCTAATAAGGATCAATCTCCCACCAAAACTTAAAAAATTAGAATCCCAAGAATTAAGCTTATTGTGAACAAAAGTTAAACGATCATAAAAAAGAAACTTTTTATTTATGCCTCTGTAAAGGGGAACCACTAAATACCTAATAGGTAAAGACCCTTGCAGAAAACCAGTAATACATTTAATAGTAACAATATGATCATGAGGAACTTTCCTAGAGACAATGAAATAACTCTTACTTTTATTAAGGAAAAGACCACTTAAAATTTAAAAATTATGTAAGAATTTCATGAGCATATTAACCATGTTAAATGAGTCATTGGAAAAAAATAATAACATCATTAAGAAAACATAAGTGAGAAATAGGAAAACTACCCATAGTTCTATAATTAATGTTTGGTTGATTTTCAAAGAAATGAGCAAGGCCTCTATATAAGTACTCAGTAGATATAAAAAAAGGGAATGAGAGACATAATATCATTGTCTTAAACCATGAGAAGATTTGAACAAAAAACATTACTTTTACTATTGATAATAAAAGAAAAAAAGGATCCTTTAATACAATTTTTTTTATAGATGAAATAAATACAATCAAATGTATAATGTTTTTAAGAAAATTCTAGTTGATGTTATCATAGAATTTGGTGATGTCCAATTTAAAAATTTAGTTACCCCCTCGTAGCTTGACATCAAGGTTATATAGGATATCTTAAGAAAGTAATATGTTAATAGAAATAGCTCTACCCTTGACAAAACCAGTTTCGTTAGGAGAAATGATTTTAGGAAGTGATGGAGATTGTTGATTCATGAGAAATTTAAAAATCAACTTACTAAAAAAAGGTATAAATACTTATAGGCCTGAAATCATTCCAATTAATGATAACATTATTTTTAGGAGCAAGCACAATGGAAGTACCAGAGAAAAACTTAGGAATAGTGTTGCCAGCAAAAAAATCTAAAATAGCATTGAAAAGATCAGAACGTAAGATGTCCCAAGTCTTTTGGAAAAACTTAGTAGTAAAAATCATTCAGCTTAGCCATAGAGTTAGAATTCATATAGTAAACAAACTCCTAAAATTTTTACAAAGTAGGAAGTTTAGCAAGAATCATTTTATAATCTTGCTTAATGAGGTTGGGAATACTATTAGGATTATTAATAGGAATGATAGAGAAGCAGTTGTTAAACAAATTTTTAAAATGCTTAACTACAAAACTAGCAATTTCTCCAACATCCACAGTTTGGGAACCATTAGGAAGAGAAAATTTATGAATGACATTATTGGATCTATTCCTTTTGACCAAAGCATAAAATTACTAAAGGTCATTTTCTGCTTCAATAAGGCACTTGGAAGTTGCTTTTTATTTACAAAAAGCTTCCTCCTGAGTTTGTAAGTTAAAAAGAAATTTTTTTGCATCCTAAAGAAGAGTAAAATTCTCAATATATGGATACTGTCGATAATTATGCTCAACAGAGTTCACTATATCCTCAGCAGCTAAAATAATAGTGAAAATATTTTTAAACACATTCCTATTCCACCAATTAATTTTATGTTTTAATCTTTTAACTTTGAATTACAATTTATTCATACCCAAAATAGTGTTATCAGGATGAAGATGGGCATACGAGCTATCTTGAACCATATTCAAAAAAGAATTATCCAGAAGACACATATTTTGAAATATAAAATTAAGGGAAGAATAATTATGTCTCAACATAATACTAAAAAGAATAGAAGAGTGATCAGATAAGGTCCCTCTAAGGTGCTCCACAAAGGAAGAATTAAAATAATTAATCCAACTATCATTAAAAAGCACATGATCTAATCGTTGCCATAACTTACCACAATTCCAAGTAAATGTCTTGCTAGTCTAACCAATATCAACTAAGTTGCAATCCAAGATCATATTGATGAAATCCTTCATAGACTAAAAAATAGGGTTAGAACCCCCAAGTCTTTCAGATGGGATGGAGGTAGTATTAAAATCACCACCAACCAATCGAGGCAAATCGACTAAACCATGAAAATAATAAAATTTCTCCCAAAGAGCCTTTCTAATAATATGAGAAGAAGCAGCATAAAGAAAAGAGGCATAACCTTTAAACTGCATGAATAATATTGCAATGAATAACTTGAGAGAAATCCCTAATAACATCAATAATAATAGGATCTTTCCAAAAGTCCCAAAGTTTATTAGATGAATTAGCCATAGCTTCATTAAAACCTAAAAATATAGTAGTGTTATAAAATTTGGATGAAGAAATAAAATGTTCAATTAAGACTAAAATAGAGACATTATTGATACGACATAAATTTTTAACACAAACTCTATAGGAAGGGAAACCAATGCCCCTAACATTTCAAATATCAAACTTTATCATTAAATGTAACTAACTAGTTTTAGAATGGGTGGTTCTAGGAGATAGTAAAATGAGATTTTGTTTTCCTCTTCTTCCTAGAATGTGCTTTTCTAAATACATTCTCATTGTTTAACATGTTATCCTCACTACATAAACTTTTAATAACAACATTAGATTTCTCATAAGAAATGAGGCAATTAGAATTATGAGCTATGGTTTAAACAGCCTTCTTACCATTACTCAATTCATTAGCATGTGGAAGACCACATTCCTCATTGTCATCCTAAACAAGCTCTCCTTCTTCCAAGTTGTGCTCCTCATCCACATTTTACTGTTCATTATATATAGAGTTAGAAATAGCTTGACTATCATTGTTCATTATTGATTAGAATTAAATAAAATTTTGATAGTTTTTTGTTATTAGAATAAGAAATTGCAAGGATGATAAAGTATTATTATGCTCATAATAAATAACATCCATTTGCTCATCTAGATTGTTAGTAACACCAGAAACTTGGCATTGATGATTTGTAAAAGAGGTATTAGATTCTTTATCCACTCCCTTGACAACTGGGAGATTCATGGGATAATCATGATTTCCTTTAGAAATCTCAACATGATCAATATCCACAACACTACGAACTTCAATAAGACCCTTCATTATGTGGCTTGGTTCTTATTGAGAAACCACTAGGTCAGGATTACTATCAATTGGTACTTGAACTTCCTACTCCTAATTAGTATCTTATTACTGTCAGGATTACTAATCGGGATCAGCTCGTGGACCGTTAGAGAGAGAAACTTTTGTTTCTAGAGAGAAAAAGTTTTTTAAAAAATTTTCAAAAAACTTTTTTTCCATTTTTTTATCCTGATTCTCAGGACGGCGGCGGATGATGGCGGCGGACAGCCGCCGTCGAACACAGAAGGAAGACATGGTATCTAGAGATGTTCGGAAACCTTTGTCTAAGTCTCCGATTGAGTCGTCGACTTCGAAGTCTCCGTCTCTGTTGGTTAATCCAGTCATGACTGATGCGGGGGATTGTTTGAAGAATTTGAATCCTATTCAAATGATTCAAAAACCCTTGTTTAAACATCCAGGCCCTTTGGTGATCAAGGAAATCTTAGAGAATTCTCCTATTAAAATTCTACATGTAGAAGGCAAAGGTAAGGCTATTAACAAAGATTTGAATTCGGTTACTCCTAATAGTTTTAAATCCACAAATTTTCCTTGTGATATGAATGCTTCTAATTCTGGAATGAAATTATTTTTTAATCATTTCGGGAATTTGAATGCAATCCCTGGCCTTAGTCGCAGCGTGATAAATGAAAATTCTCGAGATTTGTTTAACAAAAATTTCATTTCAGAACCTGTATCAAGGAAGGAGATTAATGTAGATAAGCTGCCTACTGAATTGCCAAAAAGCTTAATTGGGTTAGGAAATGTCAATCCATGGAGCAATAAGCCGTATATTAAGCTGGATTTCAAGGATGAAGATGTGATTTTTTTCTAATGATGGATTAGCTGCGAAATTACATGAAGATTATGATAAGAAGAACTCTGAAGTGTTAGCTAATTCATTGGTGATTAAAGTATTTGGAAAAGTCATACCTTCTCATTTAGTGGCTTGGAAAATAAGGAAGCAATGGACTCAGTTCGGGAAATTCCACTTTACTACATTGGGTGTAGGGTGGTTCTTGTGCTCCTTCTCTTCTGAAGAAATGGTGGAAGCCGTCCATTCAGGCGGACCTTGGTTTGTAAATGGACATATAATAGGTATGGAGAAATGGTCTCCGAAATTTAATAATTATTCTAATAAGGGATTAACATCTCCAATTTGGATAATAATGCCACATTTACCATTACAATATTGGGATGAGAAGAATGTTGCTTGCATTGCTTCAAGAATTGGTAAACCTCTTATGTTGGATGACAATATGTTCCATTGGGGAAGGAGAGAATTTGCAAGAGTTTATGTACGTATTAAGCTAGATGAACCTCTCCCTTTAGGAGTTTGGGTGGATAGTATGGCCCGAAGGTTTTTCCAAAAGTTAGAATATGAGAAGGTTTCGAACTTTTGTTTTGGTTGTGGAAAAATTGGGCATGTGAATAAGGAATGTGAACAAAAAATGAATAATCCTCAAGTGGTGGTGGATGAGAAGGAAATTAGAGGAGATATGGCACTAGAAAGCAATAAAGAAGATCAAATCAAACCTTCCTATGGGACTTGGATTATGGTAAACAACAAGAGAAGAAGGAATGCAAGGAGGAGCAATAAAAAAATCAAAAAAAGTTCTCTCAGATATGTTAAAAAAACTGTTATTCCTGCCTCAATCAGGAATGATATTCAAACAGTGGATGAAGAAGGACTTAATGAAAGATTAGTTCAAGATGTTTCGAGAAAAGATGGTTTTAATGCTGAAAATTTGGAAGAAGGAGAGATCATGGCTTCAATAGAGGATGAAAAGTTTCAGGATTGCAACATAGCTGTGGCTAAGCCTTCTTATTCAGATAAAACATTGGGAAAGGGTTGCCTGCGAACTCAAGTAAATCCTAATGGATTACTTGTGAACTCAGGTATTCCCTATCATATAGAAGGAGGTTCTTTCAGCAATAATTCGAATCAATGCAATGATCAGCAATTTAACAGAGATGATTATACCAGCAAAAATTCTAGACAGATCAATATTCAACAATTGAATGATGAAGACTCTCTGTCTTTGATAGATGAAATATGTTCTCTATCCTACAATCTATGATTGTTGATAGTTTAAAGGAAGCCGACCAGAACTCTTTGTTGATTGCCAGAGACGATCAAGTTGCTCAGGGAGTTGAGTCGGAGGTGGACAAAGCCTCAGGAGATATGTTGATATTGGAGCGCAACATTGTAGTAATAGAAGAAGTTCCCAAATGCAAATTGGCAAAAGAATTAAAATCATTAGGACCTATTAACAATAAAACCCATGGAAGAATTGGAGAAGGAAGAAAGAAGGTTGGGGGTATATCCCCAATTATTGTTTAATGGACTCCATTGCATTTTGGAATTGTAGAGGGGCAAAAAAGAATGAAGCCTCTCTATATATGAAGGAGTTCATTAAAGACTATAAGGTTTTCTTTGTGGGTTTAATTGAGACTAAAATCACACATTTGATGAGGAGTTTTATAGGATTATGGGTCCTAATTGGGATTTTTTCATTTTACCTTCAGAAGGTTTATCTGGTGGCATCATGATTCTATGGAGATCTGATATTGCTTCATTCACAGTGATAAAAACTATAGATCAATGTGTCATTGGTGATCTTAAAGTTTTTAATAGAGGATGTTGGATGATTACTACAGCTTATGGAAATAAGGAGGCACACAAGAGAAGACAGTTATGGGAATGCAGAGAAGAACAATCACAAAGGAAGTTTCCATCATTGGAGGAGACTTTAATTGTATTCTTTCACAAGAGGAGAAGAGAGGAGGTAAGAAATTTGTATTATCTCAAGGTTCCTTAAAAATGCTTAAATTTATGAATGATAACGACTTTCATGATATTGGGATGGTGGCCCAAGATTTACTTGGTGTAATAATAAAGTTGGAAGTGCAAGAATCTTAGAATGTTTGGACCGTTGCTTGTTGAACTCATTGGCTATGCATAAAGTTCAAATTGCAATGGTAAGACACTTAGCTAGAGTGGCTTCCGACCATTGCCCCATTGTGCTTAAAATTTTTGATGAAAATAGAAGAATGGCAAATTCTATAAAATTTAAAGATGTTTGGTTATCATACAAGACGGCGAAACACATTGTTTCAATAACCTGGAAGAAGTTTTTTTGTGGAGATGATATGGAAATTCTGAACAAGAAATTTAGGAGAGCATTAAAAGATTTATTCCATTGGAGCAAGAATAAACTTGAAGATTTCTCTAAGGAAAAATCCAGGCCAAAGGCTGAAATAGTTCTACTCCAACAAGAAGAGGCTAATAACGGTTGGCTGGAAGATGAGAAACTTTGGATGCTTAGATCTAAAGTTAAAGAACTCAATGTTATTCTTAATTGCTTGAACACTTGGTGGAAGCAAAGGGCCAAAGTGAAGTGGAATGTTGAAGGTGAGTCAAACACAGAGTTCTTTCATTATTTGCCAATGCTAAAAGAAATTACAATTGGATCTCTCAAGTTAAAAATATGGAAGGCCGTATCACCGAAGATCAAAGGGAAGTGGAAGATGTTTTCTATTCTTTCTTTCTAGAGAAATGGAAGGAAAGGAAGTGCAATTTAGAGAATTGGTCGAATCCATTGAAGGTTTTGAATGAAGATGATAATTTTTTGTTAAACAAGGAGCTATCTACTATTGAAGTCAAGGAGGCTGTTATGAAATTAGGGAATAATAAAGCTCCAGGATGTGATGGATTGACTCACTCTTTCTTCAAAAGATATTGGAAAATTATTGGTAATGATGTTTGTAAAGCGGTAAGCCTTTTTTTTTTATACTGGTAGAATGAGTAAAGAATGGAAGGATACTTTGGTAGTACTCATTCCAAAATCCAATAATCCTTTAACTCCTGCTCATTACTGACCTATCAGTTTGTGTAACTCTATTTACAAGATTATTTCGAATATAATCTTAAATAGATTGGTCCTTTTGATTCCTAAAATCATTTCTGAAGAGCAAGTGGCTTCTGTTAAAGATAGATCGATTTCTAATCATATCCTTTTAGCTCAAGAGGTCTTCAACAAGTTGAGATTTTCTAAAGCTAGTAATGGTTATTTGGCTATCAAATTTGATATGGAAAAAGCATACGATAGTATGTGTTGGTTGACCATAAAGAAGATGATGAAAGATCTAGGATTTCCAAATTCTTCATGGAGCTGGTAATGGAATGTGTGTCATTTCCTAGATTTTCTATTCTTATAAATGGGAAGAGATCTAATTGGATTGAAGGAAAATGTGGGTTTCGTCAAGGATGGCCACTCTCTCCATTCTTATTTATAATTTGTTCTCAACTTTTCTCTAATGTTTTCTACGGCATGGGAAACAAATTGGGGATTGGTATTAGCTCCAATGCTTTTCAAATTTCTCACCTATTATACGCCGATGATGTGTTATAATTCTCGGATGCCAGATTGGACAATGTGAAGAAAATTAAGAACATTATCAAACTTTATTGCAGCTGGACAGGTAGATGGTAAACAAGCAGAAATCAACTCTGATCTTTGGGAATTCTGTGTTCGGTAGGAGGAAGAAGCAGATTTCAAAAATGCATGGATTCAAACTGATGGTAGAATTGGATTATCTGGGTATAAAAATTGCTTTGAGGCGGTTAAAGAAGAGTGATTTCCAAGTGATGGTGGATAAATCTATGAAGAGAATGAATGAATGAATTAACAGACATATGTCTTTAGCTGGTAAAATCTGTTTGGTTAATTCTGTTATTTTACCTCTTCCAATTTTCTGGATTACGAATTCCATTGTTCCTTTGAAAATTCTTTTTGAGTTAGAAAAACTTTGTAGAGATTTTATTTGGAACAAAATGGATGGCAGCAAAGGATTACACTATGTTGCATGGGACTTGTTGTGTACTCCGAAACAATATGGCGGATGGGGTCTTCAATCAATTACTTCAAGGATTAGATATCTTAGAGCTAAGTTTGCTTGGAGTCTCATTGAGAAACCAAATAACTTGTTGAATACAAACTTGTTAAAAAAATTCGGTGATTTGTGGTGGAGCAAGAATGAGTATAAAGGAGGTTCTATTACTTGGAAAATTATCATAAGTGGATGGAAGAGTCTCAATAAAATTGTTAGATGGAAAGTTGCTAATGTATCCATTATAAATGTTTTACAGGATACATGGATTCTAGACAAGAGCCTTCTCAAGTGGCTGACTTTTTTGGGGGAACTTGGTGAGGAAATAACTTTTCTAGATTATTTTATAGAGAATGGAAACTGGAATTCTTCAAAGCTTAATCAATTTTTTGGAACTAAACTACAGAATACCATCCGAGAAGTGTAGATTTTCAGCAATGCAAACAGAGATCAGCTGGAATTGAAAAAACAAATGTCGGGTAAAACTATTTCTGCAATGCTTAAGGATGATCATTATGGAGAGGTTGTTTCAAAGGTAACGTTTTCATGGATTCACAAATTAAAAATCAATGCTCGGGTGGAGCTATTTCTATGGAGATTAAACATTGATGCTATTCCTACGGAATATTTTCTTTTTAAAAGAAAGTTGTCTGTTAACTGTTTATGTCCAATGGGGTGTGATGTGACTGAAAATTTGGATCACAACACAGCTAATTTTTCTAAACTTTTGGAAGTTTGCAAAGTGTTACAAGATTGGGGATTCACTATACCATCTTTCGCTAATTGGATCGATTGTAACAAGGGTCTTAGTAGATTGTTAAATCATGATATCATGATTGCTAGAATTTATGTCCTAACTATGTGGATGGTTTGGAACAATAGATGCAAAGTGAAGCATGGTAATGCTGGAAGCAGTAAGTGGGTAATTGCTTCATCAGTTTTGAGCTTCCTTAGTTCGATAAAACAAGATATTTTCTACCAGATCACTGGGGTGCTTATCGGTCCAAAGGACTGCGTTCTCATTATTGGCATCCTCCTCCACCTGAGTGGATTAAAATTAATCTTGATGCAACCATTAAGGAGAATTATATGGCTAGAATTGTCGGTGTGATAAGGGATGACAAAAGAAGATTTATCTTTTCTTTTGGAAGGAAGAAGAGGCATTGGGATAGTGCACAAATGGAGCTTTTAGCATTCAAAACTAAGGATGGAATCTCCCATGAATGGGCGTATGATATAAAAGGTGTTATTTTGGAAGGTGACAATAAAAATGTTCTCCAATATCTTCAAAAATTGTATAGCAAACCGAAGATTATGTTAGAGAACTCATAGGGTGAGGAAGGTATATCTTTTTTTAGTAAATTCAATAATGTTATCTTTAATTGTGTCAATCGCAATTGTAATAAGTTAGCGGATTACTGTGCTAACTTAGCTTTATACTTTGATTTTGATTGGGACATGTTTGTTGAGGATAACCTTCCATCTTCCTTTGTTAAATTAGTAAAGGAAGAATGTTAATGGTCGTTTAATCCGCAATTAGCTTGTATCTAGGTTTTTCCTTGAATTTTTTATGTTATTGCTGATTAGCACTTCTCAAAAAAAAAAATAGTATCCACAAGAAGGAAAGGATGAATCAACAATGTTTTTCCTATTAGCTTCTTTAGGTGTATCTTTTTGTTTGTGTTGGTGAGGATGCAAAATAAAACATTCCATAGCACTATGTCCATGCATACTACAATTATTGCAAAAAAAAGGAAATTTTTCAAATTCCACTTTTTTTAGGTAACCACATTGCTTAGGACCAAGCCAAAATGAGACCTCTTTTGGTTAAAACCCATAAAGGGGCTTACATGTTAATTAAAAAAGCAAATACAAGGTTCTTAAGGGGGACCTTCAGCTCTCTAATTCTTTGAAGAGCTACAGATCAAATAAAAAGAAAACCTACGAACCAAAAGTCCCCATTAATCAACATTACAAAAAATATTAGTAGCAGTCTAGGGCGGCCTGGAGCCAACCCCCAAAAAAGGAAGATCCCATTAAACGCATTCAGCTCAGTCTTCTTGCTAAAATTGTTAAATATGCAATGAAAAGAGACCAGCCAATCCACCTACATGAAATATAATCTGAAAAACAAAGTGACGGAACATATACTATCATAGCAGTAACACAACAAAATGTATAAAATAAGAGCATCATATTAGATTAAATTATTATAACCAAGTTGTGATTGATTAAAATTACTAAAATATTTTAGAAAAGTAGATTCCTTGCTCAATATGTAAGTGATAAAATTAATAATCCACCAAAAAATCCTATTCATATCCAACATATTTCCAGTAAAATGAATATGGATTAGCCAACACATTCCCCAAAAAAATAAAATAGTTGGAGGAAATGGATGTTTGCTCAGGTTGCACCTTGTCCGTGGCTAACAGAGAACAGTCCAAAGTAATGCAACACTTGAAAGGAGACCTACTCAAGACAATCGCAAATGTTAATAACTAGATGCCACCAAGATAGATAACAAACCAGTAAATCATAAAATTATAGCAATGATACATCATAGATATTGCAAAGTGTTAACCCCTTATAGGTTGTTAGACCTATGTAATTGTCCCAAGGCTAACCAAGAGGGGGGTGAATTGGTAATTTAAAAATTTCTTGGATTTGTTAATAGAAATTTGATTTTTATATTTTTTTGCAAAATTATAAATTTTCAACCACTAATGCTAAAGTGCCAAAAATAAAAATGTAGAAAATAAAATGACACAAAGATTTATAGTGGTCGTTCAAACACGACCTACATCCACTCCCTGAAGACTCCCTCTTCAGGTATGACACTATTACCAAATTGACTCTCATTTTGCTCCCACAGTAAGGCAGAGAACCCTTTACAATTCCTCTCTTCCACCAATCCCCGCTGTCGTAGACAATCATAATCCTTTCATACACTCCAAGTGTCGATAGAGAACCATCATCCTTTCACACTCTCCAAGTGTCGGCAGAGAACAGTCATCTTTTCACACCTTCCAACTATCAATAGTGTGCCATCATCTATTCAAACTTCCCAAAGGTCGGTAGAGTACCGACTCTTCTTCAAAAATCTTCTCTAGAGCAACTGGAAAGAAGAAAGGAAGAGTAATAACCAAAAACCAAAGTGATTCTTTCCATTTAGTAACCTTGTGATCCCTTCACACTCCATTTGCAAGAACTCTCTCTCAAACACTCTCCAATAATTACTCTTTCACTTGATCTTGAAAAATCATGAAGAACAACTCTTTTCATGTCAATTTCTAAGGACCTTTTATATAAAAGATATGAAAAAAACTCCAGAAAAGTAAAAATTTCCATTTTGAGCATGTACGATCATATAGTACGATCGTATTTTTGTACATATGAACAATTCAAAAACTATAGCGTACGAACCTTTGTGAACCTATAATAAAATATTTTGTACATAATGATCGTCCAGTACAAACTCAGTTTGTATTATACGAATAGTTACAAAAATTTTCAACTTCATCGGGTTGAAAAGGTACTCCACATTTTCATACTATAGACATCATCCTCATTACGAACAGGAAATCGTACAGTACGATCCGTTCAGCAAAATTTGGCATTCATTGGGACGAAAAGAGACACTTCAATTTTGTATTATGAATATCATTTGTATGAACAGGAGATCGTACAGTACGATCAGTTCAAAGAACTTTGGGATTCATCGAGACAAAAAGGGACCCATCCAATTCATACTATAGACATCATTTGTACCAACAAGTAATCGTACAGTAAGATCACTACTTTAAAAAAAAATTCATCCTGTAGTTTGTTTAACTACTCGTAGGGAAAAAATAACTGAACAAATCATCCCTTACGAATTCAATTCTTACAGTATGATTAATTTAAAAAATTTATCAATTTTAAACACTCCCCCAGTGTGTGTGTGTGTACGCAGTCACTAAATTATAATCACACGCACTCAAATTCAATAAAAATAAAAAGTACAGACTCCAATTATAATAAAACTTAATCTAATCTGATTTGAAGTCTTTAAAAATCTAGAGTATAATTTTTCTAAAATGTTAGTACACACAAACAACAAAAGCAATACATCCAAAATATATTAGGTGAAACAATAATTAAAATAATAATATTCAAAATAATCATGAACATACATGTTACATGAATCTCAACAATCAAAAAACTAAGTTGTAACAATCTAAATAATCTCCCCCTTTTTAATGATGGCTAAACAATTATTGTTTGAGTTAACATGTATACTTTAAATTTCTCCTTAGCTCCCCTAAAAAGAATGAATATATGAATATATATTAGTTTCCATGAAGAGCATACCAAAATTTTTTTTATTTTTAAAATATATAAACTCTAGACAAAAAAAATCCAAAAACACAAACACAAATAATATCCAAAATATAAAAATACAAAAAATATTATTAACCCCTTTTGACAATAACAAAAAGGGAAGTGGAATTTGAAAAAAAAAAGTTGTCAAAAATAAAAAGAAATGATTGTGAAAAACTCCTAATCCAATTGCAATTACAACATTAATTCCATAATAAAATAGAAAAATTCAAAATTTTAAATTAAAGAATAACTAAGGAAAGAAAAGTTAATGAAAGTCATAATTCATTCTAGGCAAATTTAAATAAGAACTATTATTGCAAAAATGACAAAAATAAGATTTTTGAATTTCAAATTCAATATTGAGTATAATTGTTAATTAGATAGATTTGAATTAGAGATAAAATGATAAAGGAAAGAACTTAATAAAAATTTCAATTTAGTGACTTTGCGCATCTTTTCTTTGTATGAACGCTTTGTGTATTTTTTCTTTTCATGGAACATTTTGAGCATCTTTTTTATTTGTGAACTATTGCGCATTCATTTTTTCTAATTTTCAAACACATTATGTATTTTATTTTGATTTTCTTTTAAGTCTTTCCATAATCATTTATGTAAAATAAAATGTCACTAATAACAAAAATAAACATATTAAAAAAGAAAATAAAAAATAGTAAGATATAAAAATTATAATAATTATGTTCTAGTTATATTTGCCTAAAGAACATGAATTTTATTTCCTTATCCAGATCCAGTAAAAATCTAATTTAAATCTTTGGAAGATATGATGTTTGTATTGAAATTAATTTGAAAAGAAAAATAATTTAAATCCAATTTTAATGATCAATTTCAAAAGATTTCTCATATAAGAATACTATCATCTAAAAAACTAAGAATAAAGACATATATACAAAAATATGTCAATTTTCATTGATATCAATAAGATTTGTAATATGCAATTTCTGATATTAATATCAAATCAAACATAACATCACATCACACAAGTAAAACTAAGTCACAAAAACATGCAAAGGAACAACTGAAGAAAAATAAAAGATGACATCAGAATCTAAAGTTTGATAGGAACAACATCATAGAAGTACAACTAAAAGTCAAAGGGGCCCTAGTCTGGAGGTTGTGGTTGATCGAACACTAAAAAATATCTATTCATCATAGCAACATTTGTGTTCATCGAGTAAAACTGATCTCGGATCCACCCCATATCTTCTTGGTATCATACATCCTGCTAGTTTAGATGAGTCTGAATTTGATCAAAGCATTGATCAAAATAAGTCTCCATCCGATCAAATCGCTGGATCATCTCCTAAAAGTACTACAGATCAGGTCCAGGTGCAGGTGTAGTAGCTCTCCCTTATTCTCCCAAACAAAGATTGAAATGAAGCATCAGTAAAATAGACTAGCATTTTAGTGGGATGGTCAGGATAAAGAATGTAGTACTTCTTATCTAAAATGTATGTCACTAAGTATACTAGAGCAATATTATTCTTCCTCTTGTGATAAGGAATTCCAATTTCAAAAAGATTGTTAAAGTAGTCTAGGATGAGTTGGGCCTCATCAATAGGTTGTTTATGAAAATTCGTTAGGGATGTTAAGCCCTATAGAACTGGCCCAAGCTAACCAAGAGGGGGCTAAATTGGTATTTTAAAATTTCTTTTCAACAAAAGCAATAAGATCACAAACCAAAACCAAATCACACCACAAGACAAAAACAATGCGGAAATTTAAAGTGCGGAAGCAAGAAAACAATAACACAGAAATTTATAGTGGTTCGGCCAACTTGACCTACGTCCACTCCTTGGAGGCACCCTCCAAGTATTGCACTACAAAACGTGTCTCTCCTTTAGCCCCCACGGCTAGGAGGAGAAGCTCTCACAAAGAAGTCCTCTTTGCCACCCCGACAAGGAAGAGAACCTATCTCCTTTTTCTTCCTCCTGAAGCTGGCAGAGAACCACAATCTAGTGCTGAAAACCTTACCTCTACCGATCCTTCCACGGAAAAGAAAATCTAGACGAAGAAGAAGCAGAGCGATCCTTGAAGCACCCTTGTGAATCCCCTCACAAGCTCCCCCTCACAAGATCCTCTCTCTCCCTCTCTCTCTTTCTCTCCTCAAGGCATTCTAAGGTCAAGGCAGCAGCAAAAGATTTTCAAAACGTTGAACAAGAGATATTAAATAGAAGAGCTTCAAAGGAGCTCATTAATTGCAAGTTGCCGACAATATCGTCCAGGCCGATATAGACATCAGCCTGGCCAATCAGTATAAATCTCAGAAGATCGGCCAGAGCATCGCCCTGAATGCAAATTCGACGATTAAAAATTAGCTTGATCGTCTAGGACGATCTCACGATCGTCCTGGTCGATCAGTTCAAATCAGAGGACAATCATCCAGAGCATCGCCCTGAATTTCAGCTGGCCGATATTTATCGTCCAGAAGTAACTAAGGTTTTTGAATATATCGTCCTGGCCGATCCTGAGATCATCCAGGACGATATGATCGTATCAATCATCCTTAATTTCTCCCTTGATTTCCTTATCAATTAAGGCATAATTTATGAATATCGTCCAGGCCGATCAATGATCGTCCTAGCCGATTATTAAAAAATACAGTATACCTTAATTGTCTATGGTGGCAACTTCTTTCTATTTTGAGCTTATCGTTCTGGCCAATATATGTATCATCCAGGACGACCTGTTCATGACGGTTGCCTTAATTAAGAATCCTTATTTAGACTTTCTATTTTAAGCCTGATCGTCCAGGACGATGTAAATATCGTCCTGGCCGATATGAGTAAAAACAGAAATTCTAAGTCTCTCAAGTGTGTGTGTGTAGGGTTACTTAGTATCAGTCTCTTTGACCATTACAAATAAATGCAAGAAGAGAAACACAAAGTACAGACTGACTCAACCTTAGACCTACGCAATCTTAAACTGGCTTCATTTGTTTGTCCGATCTTTAATTCTTGAAAAGTTAGAAGTAACATGCAGTCCAAGAGAATCAATAGTATTTGTCAATCATCAAAATATAAGTCATGAAAATAGATTTACAACAATCTCTCCCTTTTTGAGGATGGCAAACACGAGTAGGAAAAACTCAGAAAAAAATAGCAGGAGATGTCCTGGTCATGTTGCTTCTACTGGTGAGTAATGTAGCTATCAAAATGTGCTAAATCCTATATGCGGTGCTTCTCGTACCGGGCAATGTCCTCAGAATGTTGCTGCTTCTGTGTAGCAACGTAAGCGTCAAAGCGGGTCTCCCATCGATCAAACCTCTCTATCAACTGATCAAAATGTGGGTGCTGGTGGAGAGGAACAGGATCAGGAACGGGAGCGAGAGTGGGAGCCTCCTCCTCCCCAGCCCCCTGAGGTTCCTCATCCCTAGGGTGGAGACGAGTACTGTGAAGGGTACTGAAGGAACTATTTGAGTAGAAGAGAGTTGGGAGGTTAGGTGGAATAGGATACTGAAGGTTGTATTTAGTTTCAAGGACATAGGCTATGAGGTGTCCTAAAGCTAGATTGGGTTTTCTCTTATGACCTCGATCGAGAATTGTGGTTAAGTGATCAATGTACCGAAAAATTAAGTCTGCAGTATTAAATTCTCTATGTGCCATGATGTAGAAGGTAGTCAGGGAAAGTAGAGGAGTGATATGGATACGGTCCCCAGCTTTTGGAATTATGAAGGTGCTAAGGACATGTTGGATTATCCTAGTATCTTTGACTAAAGAGCTAGTCTCTCTAACATGAAAAGGTGCATTGGTCTGGCGAAGAAAGAGATTCATCGTGG
The DNA here is from genome assembly GCF_001605985.2 of Dendrobium catenatum. NCBI lineage: Eukaryota > Viridiplantae > Streptophyta > Magnoliopsida > Asparagales > Orchidaceae > Dendrobium > Dendrobium catenatum. Next base: position 1,404,291 of record NW_021318604.1, on the reverse strand, counting down.
ACCAGTCAAGGTCAGGATCTGAAGCGATTAGGTGCAGCTTATCCCCTGTGGTGGATAGCTGTAAAAGTTTAACACAGTCCTGATATGTGATTTCGACGGGGCGTCGATTCACATAGGAGGTCAGGGATGTGAAAGTAGGATTTATGCAAAGGTTTGCGAAGAATTCTCAAAGAAGCTCGGTATTAAAGGGGAAAGCAAGAGACAGAATGAAACAAAGGGAGGTGTGAGCGAAAAGATCCATTATCGGATACGAAATGTGGGTAGGATTGATGATTCTGGAAACAGTTATCCCACATTCTTTGTATCGATGGTAAGCAGCTTCATCTTCTGCCTCCCTTAAATGAGGGTCAATCTTAGCCCTTGAAGAACTCCTAGAAGTTTTTCGAACACGTTTCCCACCAGCCAAAGAAAGGAGTTTAGCAAGAAAACACAAAAAGAGAAGGGATGAAGTGAAAATCATGGCTAGAACGGGCAGAATTTAAAGAAACGGACATATCGTCCAGGCCGATCACATAATCGTTCAGGACGATATGGCATAATAATTGCGTATAGGCCGATTGGTCAAAAAGGCAGTCCGATCATCCGGGCCGATCAGATATCGGCCAGGATGATTAGACACAGGCGATCATCCCGAGGAGGCAATCCGGACGACCGTTGAAAAAGCAGATCATCCGTGCCGATTAGGTGTATCGTCCAGGATGATGTACAATAATTGATCATACCGGCCGAAGTTAAAACGTTTTAAATCTCTGCCACGTGTATCATCCAGGACGAACAGTGGATCGGCCAGGCCGATTGTCCAATAATGGATCGTCCGGGGCCGATTTTAAGGATTTAAACGTGCTGACTTAAGGAATTAAACGTGCTGACATGTGGATAATCCAGGATGATCCAGTGTATCAGCCAGGACTATCATCATGATTGCAACAGAGTTCGATCAGATCATCCAGGATAATATCGTATCATCCAGGACGATGAGTTACAGCAAGCACATAAAAGGTCAGCAGATGGAATTTGAAGAGATTTTGTCTAATCGTCCAGGAAGATACAGGTGTCGGCCAGGACGATATGACAAGGAATTTGAATCCAAGGAAAAGATGGTGATAATCAAGGCCCTTAAAAATAAAACAAAATAAAAGCAGACAAAAACACAGTAATAGAAAGGTAAAAATAACGAAAATAAAAAAAATGAACATTTTTTAATTTTAATTTTTCTAAATTTTTTTTTTATCAAGGCATCATATGAGAAGTTCTCAAATAATTAAACTTTAGAGTTCCACAAGATCAAGGAGTTGAGCCAGTCCTAATCAGACAAAGGGAAAATATCTGATTCTGTTAACCCTAGATCAGACGTTCTTTATGGTACAAATTTTCTTTAGAAAAATAAAAATGCTTGACTCGGAATAAACCTAATTGGGCAAAAAGAAGATCCAATCAAAACTTATTTACAAAGATAAAATCCCATAAATAATAAAAAAAGTCATTTCTCTCAATCAAGGAATTTGAATTCAAGCCTTTGAAATCATTAAATAATCAATGAGTTCTCTAAGTTTTAAGAGTTTAGAGAAGAGATAGTAGCTTGAATTTAGTGGGCTCATTTTTATGCCTCTTCTGTCTTTGAATTGGCTCTTTGAGCATCTTTATTTTTGATACACTTTTGTATATAAATATATTTCAAATCTGTATCTTTTCAATTTCCTTCTTAATTCTTTCAAGCTACATTCCCTTTAACAAAACCCTTAAAAAGACCCTTAGTTGTGAGTATATCTTCTAAATATTATAGAATAGGATCTCTCTCTCTAACATAGGGAAGAATAAGTCACAAAAAAAAATTAAAATCATGTGATAAAAGCAATGGCAAGATTTTTAAAAAACTTGAAAGATATATAAGAACTTTGGATATTATGTACAAGATAAATTATTGTAGCAAGTTAAAAAGAATCTTAGTTTCAAAAACTATTGGCTAAAATGAGTTAGACTTTTGTTTAGAGAAGAAAATCATACCACTAAACAAGGTCAGAAGGAGGGAAACCATCAACGGTGGTTTTCCCTTTAACCAATTTTAGAAAAGCTAAACACTATCTTCAAAACTCTAAAATCTAAAATTTTAAAAAGATTCAACATATGGAAAACCAATTATAAAAGCAAAGTGAAAACAAAATAAATTAAAACAACAACAAAGCATAAATAAAACACACTGAAACAAAAACACATTTCAAGAATTTATTGAAGCAGCAGGTTTAAGCATTTATGAGCTGTGAGCCTTCATATGTCCAGTTATCCTATGCTCCCACAAGGTCTTTAGTGAGAGCACACCTGCAAAAGCTCAACAACAGTCAGATTTAGGAACCCAACCTAGTTTGGGTCCCTTCTTAGGAAAAGTAGAATGCAATGCAGGTGTGGTATGCTGTGAATCATGAATATTAGGTCTCCACACCCAATGTGTACTATGGTGAACAGTGCAAGTGTGTGAGATGTGTCCTAACATGCCACATGAAAAACATCTAACTCCTGGAAAAGGATTTCTTAAATGGTTTGAGTTATAATGCCTCTTCCTAGGTCTTGGCTTTAAATCAAAAGTGGGTGTCTTCCAATTTCCTTTAAGTGAATCCAATTCGTTCTTTAGTCTCAAGTTTGTATTTTCCAAAACATTATTATCAATCCTCAACTTTTCTTCTATCCCTTGAGATTTCTTAAACTTAGACTCAAGTGAGGTGTGTGAAGCTTTCAATGCAACATGCTCATCAATTAATTCCAAATTCTTTAGATTTACAACAATCTCCCCTTTTTGAGGATGGCAAACACGAGTAGGAAAAACTCAGAAAAAATAGCAGAGAGATGTCCTGGTCATGCTGCTTTCTACTGGTGAGTATGTAGCATCAAAATGTGCTAAATCCTATATGCGGGCTTCTCGTACCGGGCAATGTCCTCAGAATGTTGGCTAGCTCTTATGTAGCAACGTAAGCGTCAAAGGGGTCTCCCATCGATCAAAACCTATCTCTAGTCAACTGATAAAAAGTGTGGGTTGCTGGTGGAGCAGGAAACAGGAGGATCAGACGGGAGCGAGAGTGGGAGCCTCTCCTCCCCAGCCCCTGAGTTTCCCCATCCCTAGGGGGAGAACGAGTACTGTGAAGGGTACTGTGAAGGAAATCTATTTGAGTAGAAGAGAGTCGGAGTTAGGTGGAATAGGATACTGAAGGTTGTATTTAGTTTCAAGGACATAGGCTATGAGGTGTCCTAAAGCTAATTGGTTTTCTCTTATGACTTCGCGATGGAGAATTGTCGGAAGTTGTAATACAATGTAGCCAAAAAATAAGTCTTGCAGTATTAAATTCCTCTAATATTGCCTGATGTAGAAGGGTAGTACAGGGAAAGTAGAGGAGTGATATGGATTACGGTCCCCAGCTTTGGGAATTATGAAGGTGCTAAGGACATGTTGGATTTACTCTAGTATCTTTGACTAAAAGCTAGTCTCTCTAACATGAAAAGGTGGAATTGGTCTGGTCGTAAGAAAGAGATTCGTCGTGGACAGTCAAGGTCAGGATCTGAAGCGATTAGGTGCAGCTTATCCCTGTGGTGATAGCTGTAAAAGTTCAACACAGTCCTGGAATGTGACTTGTCGGGCAGATCGCGGGGGCCATCGGTGGGGGCGGGGGGGGTATTGACTAGTTTCGGAGAAGGCAAGAAGGCTTGGGAAGAGGGCGTGCCAGGTAGAAACGCGAGGTTAGAGTAGGATGGCGTCTTGACTTGTTAAGGTTAGGGTGTGGGGCCTCTGATAGTGGACTGCGTGTCGGGTGAGCGTCGTTCACATTTAGGAGGTCAGGGATGTGGAAAAGTATGATATGGTAATGCGAGGTTTTGCGAAGAAGTCCTGCAAAAGAAAGCTCGGATATTAGAAAGGGGAAAGCGAAGAAGACATGACATGAAAACAAAGGGAGGTGCTGAGCGAAAAAGATTCCATTTAGTCGGGGATTACGCAAAATGTGGGGTAGTGTATTGATGATTCTCGCCCCTCACAAGATCCTCTCTCTCTCCCTCTCTCTCTTTCTCTCCTCAAGGCCTTCTCAGGTCAAGGCAGCAGCAAAATATTGTTCAAAACATTGAACAAGAGCTCTTAAATAGAAGAGCTTCAAAGGAGCTCATTAATTACAAGTTGCCGACAATATCGTCCAGGCCGATATGGACATCGGCCTAGCCGATCAGTATAAATCTTAGAAGATCAGCCAGAGCATCGCCCTGAATACAAACTGGACAATTAAAAATTGGCTTGGTCATCCATGCCGATCTCACGATCGTCCCGGCCGATCTGTTCAAATTAGAGGACAATTGTTCAGAGCATCGCCCTGAATTTGAGCTGGCCGATATTTATCATCCAGAAATAACTAAGGTTTTTTAATAGATCGTCCTGGCCGATCCTAAGATCATCCATGACGATATGATCGTATCAATCATCCTTAATTACTCCCTTGATTTCTTGATCAATTAAGGCATAATTTGTGAATATCGTCCAGGTCGATCAATGATCGTCCTGGCCGATTATTAAAAAATACAGTATACCTTAATTGTCTATAGCGGAAACTTCTTTCTGTTTTGAGCTTATCATCCTGGCCGAACACGTATCGTCCAGGATGATCTGTTAATGACGATTGCCTTAATTAAGAATCCTTATTTAGACTTTCTGTTTTAAGCCTTATCGTCCAGGACAATGTAAATATCGTCCTGGACGATATGAGTAAAAATAGAAATTCTAAGTCTCTCAAGTGTTTGTGTGTATAGGGTTACTTAGCATCAGTCTCTTTGACCATTACAAATAGACTCAAGAAGAGAAAAACAAAGTACAGACTGACTCAACCCTAGACTTACGCAATCTTGATACGACTTCGTTTGTTTGTCCGATCTTCGATTCCTGAAAAGTTAGAAGTAACAGGAAGTCCAAGAGAATCAATAGTGTTTGTCAATCAACAAAACATAAGTCATGAAAATAAATTTGCAATAGTTTGGTCACGATCAAGTATGCGATGATGGATAGGAGAGAAGTCATATTTATACGATCACCAGCCTTAGAAATGATTAAAGTTCTTAAGACATGCTGGATGATCTGGGCATTTTGATTTAATGTGTAGACTCTTTCTAAGTGATATACTTGAGTTACATCTATAAGAATTTTAGTAATCTCAGACCAGTCAAAATCAGATTTAAAGGTCCAGGTGTGAGCTCTAGTGCCTTGAGTCCTTAGATGAAGAAAAGTTCCTAAATCTTCCTTTGTGATTTTAACTTGCCTTTTTTGAACAAAAGAGGTTATCCTAGTTTCATCCTCATTGAAGTTCATATTTGCAAGAAAATAGTGACAGGTCTCCTTGTGGTAGGCATAGATCAAGGTTAAAACAAAGCAGAACTGGCTTGAAGCAAAGAGAGGCATGACAGGAAAGTGGATTTCATCCTAAATGAGGTGTCTACAAGGAGTGATTTTTGCGTCTATAAACCTATAGATTGCATCCTCATTATCACAAGATAAGATATTGTCATCCCCTCCCCTGGATGATGATCCCTTAATAACATAAGAGCACTTGCTAGAGCTTGCCATTCCTAGGTAGGTGTCTCTAGAAGGATTCAAGAAGGGTTTGGAAGTGAATGGAAATGATTTCAATGACCCTCATATTTAAAGAAAAATGACCTATCGTACAGTACAAAATGGGATTGTATGTATGTTCGTGACATTGTACGGGATGAAATAATTTTCATATGGATGAATGATAACTTCCAAATTGAAATGACTTTTTGTAAACACACAATTTACGAAGCATCTTTTCCTACAGGCATTTTGACCATACGATTGTACAGATGAACAGGTGTTCATCTGGGATGATAAAAAAATTTAAGATTATTTTAATAATGGTTAGGTTCGTCCACCATAGAGAATGACACATAGATTGTACAGATAAAATTTGATTTTATATGTACGATCAAGTATAATAACTGATTCTATTAGATAACCGACTATATACGTACAGACTAATTTATATAGATCGTATAGGACGATGACATTATTGTATAGTGTGATCTATATAAAAAATCTAAATTTTACACATGTAACTCCAAGAAAACCATAGACATGCTATATAATTCATATAGTATGAAAATAATTCATACAATATGAATAAAACACTTAAAAAATGAAATCCAGGAAAAAAAATTTCTCAAATTCAATCAACTTTACACAAGTGACAAATGTCTAAATTAAAAATGTTTCAAAACAAAAACCAAAATAAAAATACTCACAACTAAAACAAAAACAAAAAAAAAAAAAAAATCAAACATACATAAAAATATATCAAGATTGCATAAAATTTTATCTAAGCACTAAGATCAATCAAACCTAACCTTGCTCTTAATGTGCTAAACATATCAAAGGCTAGTGGTTTTGCAAAAATATCTGCAAGTTGATTTTCAATTCAATTTATCCATTGACTACATGATCCCTAATGAAATGATGTCTTATGTCTATATTTTTTGTTATAGGATATTGAATAGGATTCTTTGAAATACAAATCGTACAAGTGTTATTACAATAAATTGGGATTGTGCCTATTGTAAATCCTAAATCAATCAATTATTATTTTAACCAAAGAACTTGTGCCACACAACTTCTTAAGGTAATGTATTTAGCTTCAGTAGAAGATAGGGCTATAGAATTCTATTTTCTACTGGACCAAGAAACTAGTGAGAATTAAAACCCAAGTTTATAGTTCCTAGAAGATATCTCAAATTCTTTTTCCTACTGTCAATTGTGATTCTTTTGGATCTAAATGAAATCTAGCACACAAACAAATACTAAACATAATATCTGGTCTGTTGGTTATTAAATAAAGCAAAGTTCCAATAATTTCTCTAAATTTCTTTTGATCAATAAATTTTTCCTTTTGGTCCTTATCCAACTAAACTGACGAAATAATTGGTGTACTTATTAGTTTAGCACTATTCATTTCATACATTTTAAGGATGTCCTAAATATACTTTGACTGACTCAACAATGTTCTCTCCTTAATTTGCTTAATGCCAAAACTAAGAAAATAACTTAGATCTCTCATTAAACTCAGCTCAAATTCACTACTCACTATTTTAGAAAAATCATCACAAAGATATATATTTATAGATCTAAAAATGATATCATCAATATATATTTGAACAATGAGTATTTTATCTTATAATTTTTTCAAAATGAGAGTGGTGTCCACACTTCCTTTTACAAAGGATCTCTCTAATAGAAAAGTGCTTAACCTCTTATGCCAAGCATTAGGTGTCTGTTTCAATCCATACAATACATTTTTCAATTTTTACACATGATTAGGAAAATTAAAATGTTCAAAACCTGGAGGTTGTTCAATATTAACATTCTCTTGTACTACCCCATTCAAAAATGCACATTTAATATCCATTTGAAATAATTTAAATCCTCTAAAACAGGAAAAGGCTAACAAAATTATAATTGCTTCAAGTCTTGCTATAAGGACAAATTGATTCAATTCTTCTTGCATGGTCAATATAAAAAATTCATCTGAAAGTGCTTAATTTATATTTATGGGTTTCATCATTAAAATAAAGGAAGAATGATTACCCTCTTTGCTAAGACCATGCCTAGTCCGAGCACCCTCACTAGGTTCACATAAAATTAATTCCTTAGGTTTATTTTTAGAAAATCTCAATTCTCAAGGCATTGGGTTTTCTCGTTCAAAATTTTCTTCCAAATAAATCTTTTCAATTCCTTGGGAGTTATTTTTAATAAGATCCTCTTCGAAACTTAACACTTCCAAAATGTCCGATTCATCAAAAATAAAATGTGTGGTATCCTCAACTACCAAGGTCCTTTTGTTAATCACTTTATATTATTTTCAAACACTATAATATCCAATAAAAAATCTTTCATCTAATTTTTGATCAAATTTTATAAAATGAGATTTTCCATTATTATGAACGAGCACCTTACATCCAAAAATAAGCAAATGTGACAAATTAGGTATTCTCCCTTAAAGAAGCTTATAGGATGTTTTATTCAATCTTGACCTTATGTTCACCCTATTCAAAATATAATATGTTATACTAACCAATTCAGCCCAAAAATATTTAGGAAGTGAATATTCTGCCAACATGGCTCTAATGCCTTCAATTAATATTATATTCTTTCTTTTGACTATCTCATTCTGTTGAGGGGTCCTAGGTGCAGAAAAATTGTGATCAATCCATTTTTCCTTGCAAAATTCCTCAAATTTTTTATTCTTAAATTCACCTCCGTGATCACTTTGAATTGTTAAAATTTTACAACCTTGTTTCCTCTAAATCTATGTTGAATAGTCTCTAAATTCCAGAAATGGTTCACTCTTATAAAATAAAAATTTAACCCATATGAAAATCAAGAAATTATCAACAATCACCAATCTGTATACCTTTCCTCCTAGATTTACAGTGCTAACCGGTCCAAAAAGATCCATATGAATTATTTCCAATGATTTGCTATTAATAAGATCCTTATTCGAATGAAATTAAGATTTCACAAGTCTTCCTAATTGACATGCATCACAAAAGTGATCCTTAGTAAATTCTAGTTTTGATATACCTTTAACCAGTTTCTTTTAGATAATTTTTCTAAGATTTTTCTTGCTAGCATAACAAATTCTCCATGCTATAACCATGATCCATCAGAAATTGTTTTTAAACAAGAAGCAATATGAGTTTTAATATAGTTCAAATCTAGCTTATACACATTATTTACCCTGATTCCATGCAATACATCATTTCTATTTAGGCTTAATATGCAGCTAATGGGAAAAAAATTTAATGTTATACCCTTTGTCACATAGCTGGCTAATACTTAACAAATTATGCTTCAAGCCTTCTATAAATAAAAAGTTCTCAATGAAAAAATTATTCAAGTTTCTGATCATACATGTGCCAACCAGTTTCCTAGTGGTATTATCACCTAGGGTAACCTTGCCTCCATTCTTGCCTTCCAGTGATATGAATTGTGTAGTATCACCAGTTATATGCTTCAAGCAACAGCTATCCAGGTACCAAATGCTCTCATTATATCTTAGATGAGAGCATTTCTACAAAACAATCAAACGTTTGTCTTGGGAACCCAAATAAGTTTGGATTCTCCTCTTGGCAAAATTAAATTAGATGTATATATGATATAACTTATTTTATGCATCTTAGGCTCCAAACTAAATGAGTTTTACTATGTAAAGTACAAGTATGTGAAATATGTTTAATCATTCAACTAGTAAAACACTTAACTCCAAGAAAAATATTTTTAAATCTCCGATAATAAATCTACCTCTTCCAAGGTTTTAAGATTTTTGACTTTAAAATAAGATCAAAAAACTCTTCAAGTGTAGGGGTATCCTATTTTCCTAAAGGGTTTTCACTTTCACTTTAAGAAAAGTGTTTACATCTTCTAACCCATTAATATCATATTTTAAATAGTTCTCTCTATTTTTAGAATCATCCTTAAATGATTTAAATTTTTTCTAGTTCAGTGTGGGATGATTTTAGAAGTTCATTTTACTTATTCAAATCATCAAATTCATCTAGTAAGCTCATGTGGTTATTTTCAATCAGTGCATGATCTTTTCTAAGGGTTTCATGCTCCTTTTATAACTCTTGTAATTCTAAGTTTAATCTAGCATGCATTTTCTTGAGTTTTCTATATGCATTGTGAATTCTTTAAGAAACTTCAAGCAATTCATTATAGGTTAAGTCACATACCTCTTCTTAATCTGAACGATCAAGATTATCGACCATTAAACATAAGTTAGTGACTTCTTCTTTCTTTTTAATTTTTAATGAATCCGAAGATGAGTTCTCCGAGTAAGCTCTCTGAAATCTCTTCTTGCCCTTCCTCACATTTGTTTTCTCCTCCACCCTCTCCTTGCTAGGAGTGGATTTAAGATTAGGGCAATCCATTTTTATATGTCCAGGTTTCATACATTCATAACAAATCATATCATTAGAAATTTTAACATTTTTGTGGAACTTACTTTTGTTCCACTGCTAGCATCCAAATTTCTTCCTTTTAAAAAAACTCATGAATTGCCATGTCATCAAGGAAATGTTATCCTCATCCTCAAGTTGTGACTGATCACTCTCCGAGTCATCCACTTTCAGTGTTATGTCTTCTCCTTTCACTGTTCTCCTGCTTCAGTCTTCCTTTGACTCACTCCTTACTCATAAGCAATTAGTGATCCAAGAAGATTATCAATAAAATAAATATTTAAGTCCTTAGACTCTATCATAGCAGTTATTTTAGCATAAAAAATAGTATGCAAATAATGAAGAATTTTATTAACCATTTCAGCATTCATTAGTTCCCTACCTAATGCATGTAAATAAGTGATTATTTGATTGAATCTTTTGTACATATAAAAAAAGGATTCATTAGGTTTCATGCGAAATAATTCATAATCATGTAATAAGACATTTAATCTATATTGCTTCACTTCAATAGTCCCATCGTATGTAATACAAAACCTATCCCAAATGTCCTTTCCACTTTTGTAAGTTGAAACCCGGAGGTAATCTTTTGAATTAAGTGCATAAAAGAAACTATTTAAATATTTTGCATTTAATTATACTAAGTCACATTTTTCTACAGTCCAATCTATAAATGATATTTCAACTCTAATGCTATCTACAAGTATAGTTGGCCTAGTATACCCTTCCTGAACAAAAACCCATATGTGATAGTCAAGCGATTGAAGAAATGTATATATACGTGTTTTCCAAAAATTGAAAGGGCTATTATCAAATAACGGAGGTCTTGTGATCGAATACCCTTCAGGTGTATTTCATTTTTCAAAAGTAGCCATTATCATTTTCAAAAAGTAGTATAAATGTTTAGTTTTGAAACAATTCTCTAATACCACTTGATGATTCCTTAAAGGTTCTTAGACCTATGCAATCTTCCCAAGGCTAACCAAGAAGGGGGGGTGAATTAGTAATTAAAAAAATTTCTTAGATTTTTTAATGGAAAATCATTTTTTCTATTTTTTGCAAAAGTAAAATTTTCAACCACAAATACTAAAGTGCATAAAATAAAAATTTGGAAAATAAAATGACACAAAAATTTAGTGGTTCAGTCAAACATGACCTACATCCACTCCCTAAAGACTCCCTCGTCTGATATTGCACAATTATCAAAGTGACTCTACTTTTTCTCTATAATAAGGTGAATAAGCCTTTAAAATTCCTCTCTTCAACCAATCCTCGGTGCGACAGAGAGCTGGCATCCTTTAACACCCTCCAAGTGTCGGCAGAGAACCATTATCCTTTCACACTCTCTAAGTGTCGGTAGATAATCATCAACCTTTCACACCTTCCAAGTGTCGGCAGAGTACCTTCGTTTATTCATACTTCCCAAGTGTTGGTAGAGTATCGGTTCTTCTTCAAAGATCTTCTCTAGAGCAACTAGAAAAAATAAATGAAGAGTAATAACCAAAAACCAAAAAAGATTCTTACCTTTGAGAAACCTTATGATCCCTTCACACTCCACTTGCAAGAACTCTCTCTCAAACATCTCTCACCATCACTCTTTCACTTTCTCTTGCAAAATCATGAACTATGGCTCTTTTCACGTCAGTTTCTAAGGACCTTGTATATGAAAGACACAAAAAACCTTCCAGAAAACTAAAAAATTCCATTTTGAGCATGTACGATCGTACAGTACAATCATATTTTCATACCTATAAATAGTTTAAAATTTGTTGCAAACGAACCTTTATGAACCTTTACAAAAATATTTCATACATGATGATCATCCAATATGAACATAATTTATATTGTACGAACTGTTAGAAAATTTTTCAACTTCGTTGGGATGAAAAGGTACCGCATATTTTCATACCTTAGATGTCATCTGTATGAATAGGAAATTGTATAGTCCAATTCGTTCACCAAAATTTGGCATTCATCGGGATGAAAAGAGACCCATCAATTTCATCTCTTGACGTCGTTTGTATGAATAGGAGATCATAAAATACTATCAGTTCAAAAAACTTTGGGATTCATCAGGATGAAAAGGGACCCATCAAATTCGTACTATGGACGTCATCTATATGAATAAGGAATCGTACAGTAAAATCAATACTTAGAAAAATTTTCTTCCTACAGTTCGTATTATTATTCGTAGGAAAAAAACAACTAAACAAATCATCCCATACGAATTAAATTTGTATAGTATGATTAGTTTAAAACTTTTATCAATTTTAAACACTCCCCCATTGTGTGTGTGTGTGGACAGTTACTCAATTACAATCACGTTCACTCAGACTCAAAAAAATAAAAAGTACACACTCCAATTATAATAAAACTTAATCTAATTTGATTTGAAGTCTTCAGCAATCTGGAGTATGATTTCCCTGAAATGTTAGTACACACAAACAATATAAGCAATACAACTAAAATATGTTAGGAGAAATTGTAATTAAAATAATAATATTTGGAATCATAAAAAATATTCATGTTGCATGAATCTCAACAATCCAAAAACTAAGTTGCAATAATCTCAACAAAAAGATGCCATAAAATCATAATAGGGAAATATAGCCTAGGAGGGACAATCTAACAGAAACATGCCCAGCAAAAATGCAAAGAAAATTTATTATTATGCCAATGAGAAACCTTAAATCCCATAGAAAACTATTCATAAAGATCCAGCATGACACATGCAATGTGAAGTTACATATTTGAAGACACGGAACAAAGCAATGCATAAACAACCGACCAATAACTTTAACACCAGGTACTAACGAAAGGAAAATATTTAAAATAAAAACTAAAAGCCAACCAGAACCATATATGAATAGTTCTGCTTACGAAAAGGATGATAAAAAAATATAAGACCCCAAATAGCTTGACCTGCAAAAATATCCAAAACACTAGAGATCTGATTGTGAGGGCTAATTTGGCTCAGATTATTAGTATTAGAGTTATCCTGAACCAAATTATCCATATGCTACTCAAATCTAATCAAAATCCAACCCATAAATTTATGTCAGTTTATAGAATTAGAATTTAAGCAAACTGACTGATTCGACCATAAAGTCTCTAAAATAGCATTAAGCATGAAAAACAAACCCCCCCCCCCCCCTCTAAGAAGGTAGCAGTAGATTGACTATGGTGAGATTAATGAGAAAAAAGAATGATAAGTAGAGTGAAGAAATCCAACTAAGCCCATATATACCATGGTGCACTCCAACACTAATTGTAGCAATTTTTAAACATAATTTTTTTCACAACATAACAACCACTCTTCCCTCTATGGTGTAGAGATTAAAAACATGAGAATCATAGGTGAATAAAATCATACCCAAAAAGGTTACAATTACAACCAGACAAAAACCTACCATAATCAGCACAAACTACCAAACTATTTAGATCATAAATTTTAATGCCATTACAATTATAGTGAAAACCAAAGAAATCCTGGGAAAAGGAAGCCAAAAAAATGCCAATACCCACAAAAAAAGCATCATATAAAACAAAACAAAATAAAATAAACCATACAAAAGAGGAACTTAAGATCTGATATAAGGAATACCCAGTTTATGAAGTCTAATGAGGCCTTTTAAAGTAGAAGGCAAATTAGTATATTAGAAATCTGTTAGGAAGTCCAAAGTGCAACTGTGATTAGCTAACCAATAAGCTCAAGCATTACCTTCAACATAAGGAGTCCTTTTTTTTGTTAAAACCCACAAACAAGCCTATGTGTTGATTAAAATTAAAATTACAAGGTTTTAAGGGGACCTTAATCTCACTACTTCTCAAAAGAACTAAAAAAAAAAAAAAAAAACCCAAGAGCCAAAGATCCGTACTAATTACTTGTACAAGAATACCTAGGTCATTCTAGGGTGCAATAAGCTAACACCCAAAAAAGGAAGAGATCCACATATATAATTTTAGCACAATCATCCCAAAAAAAATTTAAAAGAAAAAATTCCTTCACAATAAGGCACCTACAAAACCAAATGAGAAGCAAGAGAGAGAATGCTCAGGTAAAAAGCCAAACTATAATAATCAATTAGATTATGGAGATAAAAGTGGTGATAAAAGCTTAGTAAGTAGGGGGAGAGCTAACGTTCAAGAAAGTAGTACAAGATAAGTACATAATACTAGATCTACAAGTAAACCACCTGATGTAATCAAAATAGAGAAAATGAATACTAAAGTAATTTAAACAATAACTAGAATTGCAATTCTTATCTAAAAGCAACCCCATTACTAAAGCATAATACAACCAACAGGGATGCAAAATATACAAGGAAAAAGCCAAATGCATCAACTCATAATAATTAAAAGGAGAATAACTGATAATATAGATCTTCCAGCCAAACATCAGACACCACCAAAATTTTGAAGTACTCGGGCCTCCCAGGCCAACAAACTGCCAATCGACACCTAGATCCAACATAAACCAAATAGCACAACAAACAAATCCCATACCAAAACTAGCAAAAATTATGACTCACAAATTGAATCAGAACAAACAAGACCCAGTAAATAAAGTTACAACAATGAAACAATAATAATCAACTGAAAGAGGTAAAACAACCAACAATAAAAAAATTAAGAACTGCAAGAACAACTATAGGAACCATGTAAATAATCAACATAAAATACATCAACATGATGAAAGTAAAAAACCAAGAAATAACTCACTAGGAACCAAAATGCAAAGGTCTAAGTTTCCATAAAGAGTCTTTTTTTTTGTTAAAACCCAAGGAGGGGCCTACGCGTTAATAAAATAAAGGATATTACAAGGTCCTTAAGGGGGACCTTCAGCTCACTAATGCTCGTATGAGCTACAAAAAAGTAAAAGGAATATCTTCGAGCAAAAGGTCTGCTCTAACAAAATTTATATGATACCCTATTAAAATTCTAGGGCGGCCAAGAGCCAACACCCAAAAAAGAAAGATCTTGCTAATAGCATCAACCACAATCTTCCTGCCAAAATTGTTTAACTTGCAAGATGAAACCACAAACCAATACTCCTCTAAAAAATTGACTCTACAAAAATATATTGCATAGAAATACATAGAAATAACATAATAAAATGAGGAATTCAAAATCATAATAAAAATTGAAAATTAATAAAATAGATATGAACCAAGCCATGCTCCACTTATTAATGCAAAAGTTAATAACATTCCAAGACTTCAAAAATAAATGATATACATTACCATAAAAAAAAAGATAGAATCTACATAAGCCACCTATATAATAAACACGCAGCATATTGCAAAAGTATAAGATTCTGCCCAAAATTACATAGAAATTCAGAGCACACATAAATAAAACACCAAGAGCACATGACAACATTAACCTTATAGTATCCCTCACATATAGTCCATTTTGAATATGCACCATCCCCACTACAACCTTACACATATGGCTCAATAACAACATTAACACAACAATACCCTTACAATTCAAGCCATCCCAAATATGTAGCAGCCCAACAAGAACATAACACAAATGACTCATTACCCAATAAAATAATATGGAAACATTAATCCAGAGGAGGGCAAAGGAGGCTTTAATCCAAAGGCAATTTAATCTAACATTAATGTTGAATTAGAATGAGAGTTTCCACGCAAATTAGTTGTGTCCAAATAAGGAAAATGATAGACCCTAGGGAACAACAACCACTTGGAATATAGTCCAATCATTCGCACAGTAAAACTATCCGATGAAATGAGCAAAAACTAAGAAGAAACTAATAATAAGATTTTGATAAGAATGTTAAGAATAAAGCTACCAATAAATAGGTAACCTTGGAAAATAAACCAAGATATTGACCTTAATAATATAATATATCTGACAAAAATGACAAAAAAAATAAGAGGGAAGATCTCCCTCCCTATAATTTAAAGAATAATTATTGAAGAGTAAAGGCAGGGCTTGTCGGATGGAGAAATGGCAAAAGGGCACATGCAAAAGCTGCGGGCCCATAGTAAAAGAATAATGCCACACCGACAGGACCACCCAGGCATGGACAAAAAACCTATAATTGTCTATGAAGCTAGCATAATAATAGATAAAAAAGAGATGTAAAAAGGAATGGTTCATACTAGATCTGTTGTATAGTATTAGTAATTTCATACAAATAAATACCAACTTGCCACTCGAACCTAATCCAAAATTAATTCCAAGTAATATGAGAATTGGGAACCATTTCAAAATCAAGTAATTGAAAGATAGATAGCCATAAGCACAACACCAACAACACCACCATCGTAGAAGCCTAGCACAAAAATACAACTTCTCATCCATACTATTATTAATTGCAAAAGTCTAATCATAATGGAAATTATGAAAGATAATGAAGGAAATATTATTAAAGATAAGAAAATTAACCCAAACATAAGCATAGTCCATCCATTATATATTGAAATAAGCATGATACATGAATCTCACCTCACTCAAGATCATAAAAGGAGAAGATGAGCAGCAAATTTGATAAAGGTTTGGATCCATAGATAAACCATCTCTGCTAGACGCATCCCTCCCAACACCATCAAAATACAAACTCCTAAAGAAAATTTGAAATACATTAAAAGACTTGAAAACCATGGTGAACAGCACCAAATAATAATGCACCAAATAAGAATCTTCATAAATAAAAACAAATGAAGGATAACCCCAACATAAAACCCCAACACAGACCATAGGCCAACCAAGAAAAAAAAGTGGAGGATTAATCCAAAGAGGGAAACCAAATAAAAAAATATAAAAAACCACAGCCAAATAGAAAATAACAAAACTCCAAAAAACCAAAACCATTAATTAATTATAATATATGGAAACCCCTCCCTATCCAAGCATGTTAGACCCCTAAGCATGATAGGAAGAGTAGAATCCATAAATTTAGTATAACTAATAAGATTACAACCCAACTTAGACAAATAATTAGCTATTGAATTGTATTCTCTTAAGATGCGGGAAATCAAAAATTGTGTGAGAGAAAGAAGATGCTTAATTTCTCTAATGAGATAAAAGTTTAGAAGGGTTAGTAGTTAAATTACCCTTAATATAATGAATAAGAAGTATAACATCAACTTTATTCCAAACATTTGTAAATCCAAGAGAAATACACAGTTGTAAACGATAATAAATAGCTTGCAATTCAGCCATAATTGCAATGTAATCATCCAATGGACCAACATAAGCAAAAATAACATGGCCATTAAAATTAGAAATAAGACTCCTACAACCAGCATTAAAGTTGTTAAAAGATCGACTAGTGTTAAGTTTAAATAAATATTATATAGTTTTTATCCATCTCAAAATTATTTCATTGAAAATATAGGGAGAGGAGTGAAGATTAATACTAAGTTCCATAAGAAGTTTTTTATTTTTTTTATTTTTATTTTTATTTTTTTTTTGATAAAACCTATAGAGGAGTGAAGATTAATACCAAGTTCCTTAAGGGGGGCTTCAACTCACTACTACTCAGAAGAGCTACAAAAAGGGTAAAAGGAGAACCTACGAGCGAAAAGCCCCCCATTAAGCAAAATTACAAGAAAACCTAGTAACATTCTAGGGAGACTAGGAGCCAACACCCAAAAAAGAAAGATTCAAATATACAAATTAGACCTAATTTTTTTGCCAAACAAGGGCAACGTGAATAACAAAACTACTTGCTACATTACCTACACAAAGTAAAGGCTACAACACAAAAAGGTAATGTAAGAAATAACATAATAATATGACTACAAGTATGGTAAATTGAATGTATTATAACATACATAAATAAAAAAACTATATAGCAGATTAGTAAGATAAGTGTAATAGGTTAATGAAATAGTATACTTTTACCACCTAAAGATGAAGGAATCACCAATCAACAAAATATAAATAAGCATATTGAACACATTACAATTAACAGAAGAATAAACTAGATAATAACACTCCAACAACACAAGAACAAAAACCAAGACCTGCACGAGTTGCCAGAGGAACAAGGACTGAAGACAATCCAAAGAAATGAGAAGGCCACATACACCCCTCACATACATAGAACCCATAAAATCCAATAGGCACAATACTGCACAATAGCTGAGACCCAAGAACCCAAGAAAAAACATAGAAAGCTCAACCCAAGGGATAGCATAAATATCAACAAGACTGCATCCTAATAGAACAACATGAACTAAAACCCTACTAGAAATAGCATTTATAATGGAATACAAACCAAGCAGACAACCACAACCACCCCACCAAAAATATAGTAAGTAAATAAATTGTATAGCAAGACAAACCAAAAATTGAAATGATAAGTGAAACATCTAATAGCATTCTGCCAGCATAACAACAAAAAATTCCCTGACATAATATATTAGCTGAAATCGAGACAACACAACAACAATAACAAAATTTAAAACCACATCTCATAATATCCCTTGAAATATAAATACAAAAATATATGATAACATAAGACCATAGCAGATAAACCCAAAAATTAAGAAGAACAGTGGCATTATAGCTCGGGAATGTAGTATCAGTGCAGCCATCATGAAATAACTCTAAATGCCATTAAAATATGATCCAATATCACCCAAACATAACTTAGAAATCATGCAAAGGAAAAATAACATTGGAATAGAAGTAGGAGCAATAAGATTAAGAATTTAAGATGAACCAACAACTACAAATCCATACCCAGTAGCTAAAGGACATGTGGTCATCAAGCAAAAGGAGACTACAAGTTTCTAAATAAATATACCAGGGAAACAAAAAAAAAACATCACAAAAAAACTAACTCAGACCTAAATTCCACAACAAATAGAAGAACCTGCAAAATTGAGAGCTGACAAAGCCACAAGAGAATAACCCAAATAACTCATCAGAAAGAAAGTTAAGTAGCACATAGGGGTTAAATGAGAAAAATAATTATTACAATCATAGCTTAAACCCAGCCAACCACAATAGTTGAAAATAATGAGCAACTTTTAGATTAATTAGAGAAAAGCACCAAGACTCATCAACTCACAAAAGAATAAACAAAGCCAAGTGCAAGCACATATAGAAACCAAAATCATTACCAACATAACTATAAAGACATATTAGAAAACAAAAATTCCATTTTTTTTTTTTTGGCCACAGAAGGGGCTTTCTCATTAAATAAAAAAGAAATTACAAATTCCTTAAAAAAACATTGAGCTATCTACTGGTCCAATGAGCTATAAAATAAGGCAAAAAAATCCTACTAGCTTGAGGTCCTTACTAAACACAAGTAGAAAATAACCTATTAACAATATAGAGTGGGGCAAGAAGGCCACAATCCAAAAAAAGAAAAAAATATATATAAAGGTAAACTTTAAGCATGATCTTTCTCCCAAAAAAAACCACTAGTCCAACTGACAACATTAAAAATAACCTACAGAAATAAGCACACAATAAGAAGAAGAGAGCAATAACATGCAGAAGCATTGTTAGTTAAAATAACCTCATTATATTCCCAAAAATGAATAGCAACAAGGTAAATCCCTTTAGCTCACCCCTTCTTATCACAAGAAGGAAAACCAAACAAAAAAAAAACTATCAAGATACTTACTATAAATAGTGACCAAGATCCCATGATTATAATGAAACATAAAAAACCAAGAACAAAAATAGAAAAGGAGCTATATGATTTGAACATAAGGAATACAAGATCGTTCTAACCTAATCAAGCCTTTAATCATTGCAGGTAAAGATTGCTCAACATACTCAGTAAAATGATTTAAATTAAAACCCAATTTAGCTAAATAATGTCAAAAAACATTTCCATGATGTAAAATATGGGAAATAGAAAAGAAATGAGAGATGGCCAATGTTTAATATCTCTAATCATATAAACATTATACTTATTAGAAATTATTTTACCCTCAATATAGTGAATAAAGAGTATATCATCAACTTTAATCCACACATTAGTGGTACCTAAAGAAATGCATAATTGAAGGCCATACTAAAGAGCTTCAATCTCATCCATAATAACAATGTTTGCATTAATAAGACCCGCAAAAGCGATAATAACATGGCCATTAGAATCACAAATAATACCCACACAACCAGCATTAAGATTATTAAGAAACACATCACTATAAAGCTTGAAACAATCTTGAAGAGGCTTCAACCATGCAATAATTCTATCTTTGGTAACAATGGGGGCAAATTGAAATGAAAAACTAAAGTCCACAATAACATGATAAAATTCTTTCAAAAAATTAGCTTTAATTAAATTAGCCATCTATAACAAATCTGGACCCAATTCATATTATTTTATTGATAACAAACATAATTGGATTTCTTGCTATGTTTATCCTGTTAATTGCCATTATTGCATCCATTTTTTTCCTGACACAAATATTTCAGGTCCACCTTACACTTGTAAGTTTGATCAGCTCAAGATTGGGTAGACTAGGGTTAAGTGTGTTGTGAAGAGTTTGTATTTCAAATTCTTATATATTATTATATTTTTTTAGTTAAATCATGTATTTAATGGATACTACGCTTAGAAACCATGTACACACACACTCAAGGGAGTAAGTTAGTGACAATATCAGAAGTTGGATTTTATAAATAATTATATAATATGATCTATATTTTATTATACAATCAACTAATTAGAAAATGATCAAAACGTCTAATTATGCTAATTAATGCAAGATGAACTAATTGTATTGTATGATGTATAATATACAAGATAATCAGTTCAAAATTAGGATCCCATCAGAATCATTCTCATCATTTATAGGTAACCTGGCAATATTTTGAATTTGAAATTTTATTCTCATCATATTATATGATAGGTATCATATTATATGATGTATTAAAATATTGCCTAAATTAATCCTCTAAATAGGTAAAAAAATTATAAAATGATCCAATTAGATCGTATAGGATGATTTGACCAATCATTCTGTACTACCTAATTTATATTTGGGACTATAATTAAATCATTGTTAATCATGTTGTATTATAATCCTAGTAATTTGAATTAATCAAATTAGACGATGCTCTAAATCATCCTAGACGATGCTCTAAATCATCCTAGACGATTAGTTAAATTCCTTAATCAGTATAACACTTAGCTCTTCATATAGTAATAATATTAGTACTTTAATCCAATTATATAGAATGATCCATTATCATATTGGATGAGCAAAATCTATATAAATGAATTTTGGGCTTTTTGTGAGGCCTTATATTAATCTCTCTCTCTCTCTCTCTCTCTCTCTCTCTCTCTCTCTCTCTCTGACTTGCTTAAAAAAGTTCTTAGCTATTGAGTATTCTTGAGAGGGAGCCTTGAGAATAAGTTTTAATAGAGCTTTGGGAAGAAGAGGGAAAGCTTGTGTGTGAGGGAGAAGTATTGTGAGGGGATCACATAGTTGCTCAAAACAAGTATCTTTCCTTATCCTCAAATTATCTGTCTAAGTTTCATGGGTGGCTCAAGGAAGAAATTCTTCAACTCAAGAACATGGTTCTATGCCATCAACAGGAGCGTGACAAAGGAGTTTAAGGTACTCTGCCTTCTTTAGGTGGGAGAAAATGATTAAAGGTCAGATGTGGTCTCTTGGAGGGTGACAAAGCTTTCGACTCTCCAGCGCACCAATTTTGGTGGAAAGGCTTTATGTAAGGGCTTCTCAGCCTTGTTGTGGGGAAAAAAGGTGAGATAATATATTAATAGTACAATACTTAACATGGATTACTTTAACGAGTGGATTTCAGTCATTATTTGATTGAACCACTATAATTCTTGAAAGTGCTATAGGGTTGTTAAACCTTAATGAACAGTACCTAAGGCTTACTAATATGGAAGTAATATTGTGACTTAATATGAAAGCTATAATAATTATTAAAAGTTATAAAGTTGGTGATAATTATCTAATCAATTCAACATAATATCAATTACAGATTTCCCACCAAGCAGTTATAATAAAAACTAAAATATGGAAAAATAAACTATAGAAAATAAATTTATAAGGAACACACCATATTTTATAGTGGTTCGATTAAACCATGACATACGCCCACTCCTCAGAGTCACCCACTGCGGGTATTGCACTATCCTTATATTGTCTCTCATTTGGCCCACAAAGCGAGGCAAAAAAGCCCTTACAAACTCTCTTTCACCAACCTGGTAAGGTAGAAGACCAAACTCCTTTCATAGGTAGAGAACCTCGACTCCTTTTCTCCCTCCTGGTGAGGCAAAGAACCTAAACTCCTTTTCACCCTCCTAGTGAGGCAGAAAACCTTGAATCACTTTCACCTTCGCTAGTGCGATACCTTTGACATAAAAAAGATCTTCTTCTTCCCAAAACTTCCCTCAAGACAAACCTTGAATTTGATGGTACTAAGATGCAAGCATGCTAGATCAACCATTTGAAATCTCCTCCACACTCTCTTTAACCCCACCAGGATCTTCTCCCTCTCAAACTCCACCCTTTCCTCTCTCCATTTTAAGGCTCTCTCTTTAAGATTTCTCTAGAAGAATGAAGTCTCAATGTATGCCAAAGACACTTACAATGTTGTTGGAGAAAGCTTAAATAGAGGGCCCCAAGAATCCTTAAAAAATTAGTTTAGGCGTCAAAGATCATATAGTATGATCATAGGATCTTCTAGTATGATGTGCAAAATTTGACCTATTAGTAATGTATGATCACCAGTTAATTCATTATGAATTGTGCAATTTACATGCTTATATAGTGTGATAATTAGTACTAACATTAATATGAGAAATTTTATTTTCCTGTTAGTACTGTATGATCTTCAGTATGTATGATCGATCATATAGTATGATTAGTTTAACCAAAATGCAATTTGTCTAGGATGAATCATGTGATGACCAAAATTATCTTTGTTGATCGTACAGTATGATCCAGTTTATATAGTACGATCTAAATATCAAAATTAAGCAGATTGGATTGACTAATCATAGGATTAAATTAGGGAATATTTTAAACATCAAATAGTATGTTTAGGAAAACCTTTCAAATTCATTTTTTTGTAATTGAATGGATTATGGGTTTTCTAATTATAATAGATCGTCAAGTACGCTGTGGTGTTCATATTATCTGATTATATATCTTCAAAAAATAATTCCCAAAAAAATAAAATATTTTAAATAATTTTTGTAACACCAGATCATACATAATGATCTATATCGAACAATATGAAGTATAGAAAACTTAAAATATTTAAAAATATTTTTACGCCCCGTGTATGTGTGTGCACAATCTCTAGGGTATCAAAACTCCTTAGAGAAATTAACTCAACAAATTAAAAATAAATAAATAAAAATTTCATACTCATTTAACATAACCTATTCTACCCAATCTTGAACCATAAAACTTCAAATAATGGTGCATGATGTACCATAAATGTTAGTCAACATAAAAACAATTATGCTCTATAAATACTAGGAGAAATAAAGAGGTAATCAATAATATTTTTTTATCATCAAAATCATAAACTCGGAAGCCCGAGATGCAATATTCTCCACCTTTATAATTATGAAAAATATTATTGAATGAATTTTCAAATTACAAATATTTTCTCCTAAACCCCCGCTCACTAAAATAATTACATTAAAAAATAGGGGTAAGTATATTATAAATATTTTTAAAAAAATAAATTTCTAAAACTAAATTACTTAAATTTTTAAAAATTAAACCATAAATACAACCAACCACAAACATTCTCCCCCTTTGATATTTTCAAAACGAAGAGATAAAATAACATCTAGAATTAAAATGCATGCATAAAAAATAACAACATAATAAAAAAATAAAACATGAAATTTTGCTTAAAACATAATAAAAATCAAACACACAAAACAAAACAAACAAAAAAAACACAAAAATAACACACACAAACAAACCTTAACATACTTATACCTCATCGTCATGCTCATATTCTGATGATTAAGAAGCTAGGTCTACTTAGGAGATTTTTTGTTTTTTATCTTTTCCCCAAATTACAATTTGCTTATTTTTACTCTTTTCCTTTACAAGAAGAGTTTTTAAATTGGGTATTCAAATTTTAGATGTCCGGATTTCCTATACCCAAAGCAAATAATGTTAGAAGAAAACTTAACATTTTTATCATTTTAACCTTTGCTCCACTTTCGTTGATGCTTATGCTTATGCTTCAATCGACTATTGAATTTGTTTTTAATCAATGTTATCTCTTTAATCTCATCATATACTAAGCCACATTCATCCATGTATTTGGATTTTAGCTTTATAGTCTTCTCATCACCTACATCCAAAAGTTTTTTACTCATATTTTGCTCATAGGCAATGAGAGAGCCTATTAGATTGTCTATAGAATAAGCATTCAAATCTTTTCATTCACATATAGGCATGACTTTGGCATCAAATTTATCAAGTAGAGAACATAGAATATTGTTAATATTTTCAGAGTTTGAAAGTTCTCTTCCTAAAGAATAAAATGATGTCAAAGTCTGAGTAAATCTAGTATACATGCCTAAGATAGTCTCATAAGGTTTCATGTGAAAAATTTCATTGTCATGTTATAATTTATTTCATTTAGATTATTTTCACTACTACCTTCATATATAATGCATAGTTTATCCCAAATGTCCTCGCAAGTGATACAAGTAGAAACAATCATATATTCTTCAAAAGTTAAAGCATAGAAAAAATAATTTAAGCATTTAGCATTACATTGAGCATTGATTTGCTCTATTCTACTCCATTTAGTAAAATAAATATCAATTTTGACTCCATCTACATCACATGACGGTATAGAATCATTAGTTTTAATCATCTACCACATTCGATAATCAATTGATTGCAAGAAAGAAGACATACAAATTTTCTAAAAAAATTAAAAGAAATATTTTCAAATAAAGGTGGTGGCGTGATTGAATAGCCTTTCACAATATTATAATTTCCAAAGTTAGTCATTGATCTATTTTTTTAAAAGTTTTCAAAAACTTAATTTATGAACTTGGCTCTAATACCACTTGAATGCTTGAGTAGGTTGTTAGACATCAATGAACTGTCCCTAAGGCTCACAAATATAAAAGTAATACTATCACTTGATGAGAAAGATAGTTTATTTACAAAAAGTTATAAAGAGGGTGATAATAATCTAGTCAATACAACATAATTTAAATCATAGATTTTTCAACCAAGTAGTTATAATAGAAACTAAAATATGGAAAATAAACTACATAAAATAAAATCAGAAATAACACACTAGATTTTATAGTGGTTCGGTCAAACCATGACCTATGTCCACTTCTCAAAGTCACCCACTCTAGGTATTGCACTATCACTATAGTGTCTCTCTTTTAGCCCCCAAAACTAGGCAGAGAAGCCCTTACAAAACTCTCTTTCACCAACTCAGTGTAGTAGAGGATCGAACTCCTTTAATAGAAAGAGAACCTTGACTCCTTTTCTCTGTCCTGGTGAGGCAGAGAACTTGGACTCCTTTTCATGATCTTAGTAAGGCAGAGTTTCTTGAATCACTTTCACCTCCCCTTGTGCAGTAGAGTAACTGGGTCCTTTGACACCAAAGAGATCTTCTTCTTCCCAAAACTTCTATCAAGATAATCCTTGAATCTGATGGTACTAAGATGTAAGCATGCCAGAGCAACCGTATATAACCCCCTCCACACTCCCTTGAACCCAACAAGGATCTTCACCCTTTCAAACTCCACTTTTTTCTCTCTTCCTTTCAAAGCTCTCTCATTAAGTTTTATCCAGAGGAATGAAGACTCAATGCATGCCAAAGACACTTACAATGTCTTTAGATAAAGCTTAAATATGGGACTTCAAAAAACCCTAAAAAATTAATTCAGCCATCAAAGATCGTACAGTATGATATGCAAAATTTGACCTATTAGTATTATACGATCACCAATTAGTAACGCATAAATAGTTCGATTACCTATTTGTACTGTATAATAATCAAAACAAACATTAGTACGAGTAGTTCAATTTGCCTATTAATACTATACGATTATCTAATTGAATGACCAATCGTACAGTACGATTAGTTCAACTAAAATGTAGTTCATCCAGGATGAATTATAGGATGACCAAAATCATCTCTATTGATCATACAGTATAACCCACTTCATATAGTACAATCAAAATATCAAAATTAAGCAGATTTTATTGGCTAATCATAAGATTAAATTAGGCAATATTTTAAATATCGTATAGTACAATTAGGACAACTTTTCAAATTAATTTTTTTTCCAAATTTAAGGGATGACAAGCTTTCTAATTATTACAAATCATCAAGTATGATGTGGTGTTTATATTGTATGATTAGTTATCTTCAAAAAAAATTTCCCAAATTAATTAAATATTTTAATTAATTTCTATAACACCAGATCATATAGTATTATCCATATCATACAGTTTGATGTACAAAAAAATTAAAATATTTTTAAAAAAAAATTCTTCCTTGTGTATATGTGCATGATTACTAGGCTAACATACATCATTACATGACTTATCTCAAGAAATTAAATAGAAATAAATGAAAATTACAAACTCATTTAACATAACCTATTCTACCCAATCTTGAGCCATGAATCTTCAAAGAATGGTGCATGGTGTACCTAAAATGTTAGTCAACACACAAACAAATATGCTCTATATATAAGGAGAAATAAAGAGGTAATCAATAATATTTGTTATCATCAAAATTATAAACTTAGATGCTCGAGTTGCTACAATTCTCTGGTGAGTTTATTCTAATTTCTATTTTTCATATTTTACTTTTTGCACTATAAATTCGTTATAATTTCTTGGTGAAAAATCATACTCAATGATTAGCTCTACTGATTAAAATTTCATCATCATTATTTTTATTTTTTGGTAATTTTATCTTGCTTCGAACAAAGAGAAAATTGCCACTACTCTTTTTTTTAATATTAAAAAATCCAAAAAATATTTTCTTTATTTTTTAATTAAGGAATTAATTTTTAAATTCACCAATTCACCCCACCTTGGTATGCCTTGAGTTAGTTCATTGAGGACTCACAACCTCCTAAAACTTTCACCATCAAAAGATGCATAAATTTATCCTTAAATTTGGAAATAATACTCATAGTATTCATCCTAGTAGGCCAAGCTTAGAATCATTCCAACTCCTCCAAAGAAACTAACAGATAATGATAGGTAAAACATTCCTAATATGGCCTTGAGTGGGAATAAACCAATCTTTTAAGAGATTAGAAACATAATTATAATTAGCACACAATTGAATATTAAATATATTATCAAACTATAACCAAACTTGCATAGCTATAGGATTTTGAATAAAAATATGATTGATGTTTTTAATATTTTAATAATATTGGTAATTAAAAACAATGTAAAACCATCTATTATAAAAAAAATTTGAATTAATAAGCATATAATTAACCATATAAAGATAGAGTAAGAAGATGAAATGCATCTATGCTAAATGGTCGAATAAAGTAATGATATAAGATAAAATTGCTTGATGGAATTCCAAATATGCTTAGGAGAAAACTTACCATCATTAGAATGATTAAACATTATGCAATCCTCAATATCTAGCTGAATGGGGATATTTATGATAAGATTAACAACAAAATCAAGAACATAATAACAAAGTAAATCCACATTTCAAACCCCATCCTAAAAAAATTGATTGACTTTACAAGTAGAAGTGGAATAAGTAATGAATAAATTATCAATAGTAAAATTCCCTAATCAATTATCCTGCTAAAAGAAAATATTTCCCCAATAGTATTGAATAAATTCCTCAATTTTACACTTAATGGAACACAACCTTTCCCAATTAAAAGAAACCCCTTATTTTAAATTATATTTAAGAGGATGTTTATTAGCACAATACTTAGCAATCATGAAGTTAGCCCGCAGTCTCTTCTTAGATCTAAAAGCATACCAAAGCTTATAATAAAAACCCGTAGACATATCTTTGAAATTCTTAAACCCTAACCTACCTTCCTCATGAACCCTAGAGAAATTACTCCAAGAATCATGTATATAGTCGGCTTGCCATCCTTAGCATCCCAAAAAAAATTTTTGAACAACCTTTCCATTCTTCTATAAACATTTAAGGTGGGTGATAAAGTATGAAATAAATAAATAGGAATTGTGGACAAACCATGATTAATTAATTCTAGTCTACCATCAAATGAGAGAAAACTAAAACCCCAAATAGAAAGTTTCTTATAAATAATAGTAAAGATGTCATCAAATAAGTGAGAATGCTTCTACTAAGGAGGGGTGCCTAAGTTTATCATTGGTAAATTATTTTTGAAAATGCCAAACTTATTTTCAGTAATAGTAATTCTTAGTGGAAATATAGACTTAGTTGGAATGAAACAACTCTTCATAGGGTTAAAAATAAGACTAGTTTCAAATTAGAATTTATTGAGGAACCTAAAAAGTATGTAAAGCATTTTAATATAACCATTAGCAAATATAACGAAAACATTCACAAAACCCAAAAGAGTGATAGGAAAACCAACTGCAGTTTTGAACTGCAAATTGGGGTGAATCCTAAACAACCCATTATGCCCTCTTAAAAGATATTCACAACAATGATGAACAAGGTAGAGGATAAGGGATCCCCCTGTCAAAGAATATTAGTGGATTTAAAATAACCATGAGATTTACCATTGATAATAACATAAAGAAATAATTCTCAATGTTATTCTTAATGAGATTAATAAAATTTAAAGTAAATCCTAAAAGCTTTAACAATGTAAAGAGGAAATCCAAATTCATGTTGTCATATTCTTTAGTGATATAACTTTTAAAGATAATACTTCCCTATGAAATACCAGACTCTAAATCATGAACTAATTCCTAGAAAAGAAGAACATTATGAAAAATAGACCATCCTTTGACAAAACTAGTTTACTCCAAGTAAATAATTTTGGGAAGAAAAATAGCAAACCTTCCCATAATTAATTTGGCGTTATGCTTGTTTAAGAAAGAACACAAACTAATAGGATGAAAATCATTCCAAAATTAATGACATTATGCTTAGGTAATAAAATAATAAAGATAAAAGTGAAAGATTAGGCTAAGGATTACCCAAAAATAAATCCATTACCACATTCACAAAATGGCCTTCAATAATAGACCATGATTTATGCAAAAAAATTATGATGACCCAATCAGGGCCAGCCATAGAGTTAGTGCGCATACTTTTAATAGTCAGTCAGATTTCCTCTTCTGAAGGAATCCTAGTTAGAAACAAGTTATCCTCCCCAAAAATAATAGTAGAAATAAAAGTCAATTCAAGATCTAGATCAGGAAAAAATCTTTATTGAATACATTTTTAAAATACTCAAATCTAGAATAATAAATTATGGATGGATAATCAATAAAAGAACCATCAGAAGCAGTAATTTTATGGATATAACTAGCCACCTTTTTGAGATCAACAATATTCTAAAAATTTTAGTATTTTTATCACCCACCTCCAAAAATTTTGAAGAGGCCTTTTTTCTTTAGGAAGCCTTTTCTTTTTCCTAAAGTTTAAACATATTAGACTTAGCAACATTAAAACCAGATAAGTTATCAAAAGAAGAATCATGCATGTAAATGTTCTCGTACATAGCAGCAATGTTCTCAGCTTGTACAATGCTTGTGGATATAATTTCAAAAATGCATTTATTCTGCCGAGTCAATTTTTTCTTTTAAACCAAAATCTGGTCACACCTACAACTTTATCAAAAGAAAAAAGAGGAGCATGCTAGTTAGTTTGTAAAACATTGAGAAAAGAATTATCAAGGAGGCACATATTTTGATATCTAAAAGGTTAATAAATATTTATATTATTCAAAGAAATACTAATCAATAAAAGGGGATTGTTATACAAGGTTATAGTTAATTGCTCAACATGAGTCATATGGTAAGAAGAAATAAAATTATTATTAAAAAGAATATGATATAGTTCTTTTTACATGGTAACTTTGTTCAAAGTAAAAAACTTTCCCAAAAAAACCAATATCATGTAAGTTGCAGCTCAAAATTATCTCATTAAAGTCTTCCATAGCTTGGTAGACTTTGGTAGTGTGTGAATTTGCCCTATTTAAATTTGTCTTTCATACGAATCGAGGGAAAAATGGGCTTTTAGCATCATGATAACTTGGATACTGCACAGTTGTGCCACATTCTATTTATTGATTGGTATTTAGTTTTTTTATAGGTTTTTATTTCTTAGTTTTTGGATGAGGTGCATTTGGATGTCTTTTATTAACATCTTTATTAATTATTTTGAGTATGGTAATGTCATTCATTATTTTTACCTGATTGATAATTGTCATTTGTATTATATTGATCCTTGTGGCAGTATTCTTTACATTATCCTTGATCAAATTGTTAAGTTGGAAAGGACTACTATTGTATTCTATATGATTTATCATTCAGATTTCCTGATGCTTATTAGTAGTTCCAATTCTCAGCTTTTGCATGTTCTAACTATGCATTTCACAAGTTATATCGAGTTTAATAACAAAGTTGATCTGGGGTTATTCTCTAATGGTTCATATTTGTATTTTTCTATCTATGGTATTATTTTTGGGCTGCTCTGGATGTTTCTAATCTTGTTTAAAAGAGTTGCTCATTCTGTTATTTTTCTCTGTTGGATAAGTTTTTCTGGTGGTATAAATATCTATCCCTCTATGGCTTTGCCTATTTTGGATATTGGATATATATCCTTTATTTCACATTTAAATATTACTACGGGTAATATCATGTTTACTTATGAGTTGAATTTAAATTGCATTATACACGTTTGTGATAGTTCATGAAGGTTATTAAACCTTAAAAATTAGCCCGAGACTAACCAAGACGGGGGTGAATTGGTAATTTTAAAAATTTTCTTAATTCCAAAATAATAATGATAATATTTTTGAAAAAGTTCTTGACATTAAAAGTACCAAATTTCAATTAATTGTGAAAGCGAATGAGTTTATCAAAAATTTTGATTTAATTACAATGATATATTAAGTTATGAAACTAAATAATAATCACCAATTTTCTCAAGTAGTTATAATAGAGATAAAATACAAGAAAAATTAAAGTGAAAAATGGAAAAAAAACACACAAGACATTTTTATAGTGGTTCAATTAACCATGACCTACATCCACTCCCTGGAGTTCTCTACTCTGTGTATTCCGCTAATCACTAAATTACTCTCGTTTTGCTCCCACAGTAAGGCAGGGAAGCCCTTACAGACTCACTTTGACCAAACTTCATGCGGTAGAGTGTCGGACACTATATCCCCCACCCAATGATGGTATAGAACATTGACACATTTTTCTCCCTCCAGGAGAAGGCAAAGAACCTCAGCTCCGTTTTCTCCCTCTTGAAGATGGTAGAGTACCTCAAGGAATTGACCTAGAAGCCTCACTATGTAAAGAGCTTCCAAAGACTCACTAAGGCTATAGGAGGAGCAATGGTGTAACTAAACCAAAGTAATCGTGTGATCCCCTCACACTCCTCCCTTATTCTCAACCTCACCTTTTCCTTCCTCTCTAACCTTGGATTTATCAAAAGCTTCTCTCTCAGAGTACCTTAAACAATCACACAATCCTCTCACTATTACAATGAGAATCTTCAAAATATACTTAAGTATTGGTCTTCAAGAAAACCTAAAAAATCTACTCAGCTATCACCGTTCGTACGTTACGAATCTAGTTTGTATAGTACAATCAATTCAAAACTAGTCCTATCTAGTATGATGTAAATAGTCATTCAAATGAACTAATCAATTAATTCAAACAATTCGTATAAAATGATGTAGAGATCATCAAGTATGATATTTTGGATTTCTACTATTCATATAAGATCATTCTAAGGATGACAAAAAACCATCTCTACTAATAAAAAATTATGGTTTTGCTTGGTAGATCTTTAGGATGACAAAATTTTGTCTCTGCTAATTTTTTGGTACGATCAATTTCATATAGTATGATCAGCTATCATTAATTAAACCATAGTTTGATGGACTAATTATAGGGGTTAGATTTAGTAAGATTTAAAATATTCATATAGTATTATTAACATCATATAGTATGATTAGTTTGAATATCAAATTTCAAAATCTTACTTAAATTAAGCTGGCAGCTAAGCTTTTAGATAGTAATAAATCGTATAATATGATCCAGATAAAACAATATGATTAGTTTGCAGAAAATAATTTTTTAATTAGTCATTAAACCCATTCTTTCTATACTGATCGTATAGTATAATTGTTAGTAATATAGTATGATTATTAGTCATACAATATGATTAACACAAAAAATTAACATTTTAAATTTATATCACTCCCCTTATGTGTGTGCATGGTCATGCAATTACATACACTCTTATGTTGTCAGACTCAAGAAATGGAAACTAATAAAAAGTAAAATTACATACTTTATTTACTTGACATTCATATTCTATCCATTATTGAGCTTTCAGTAGCCTTGAGTGGTTTATTTCTTACATGTAATGTTAGTGCTCACAAACGTAAGATATATCTAAATTATTTATTGAGAAAAGTAATATTTTAATCAATAATGTTTGTCATCATTAAAACCAAAAACTAGGGATCCTGGATTGCAATAATCTCCTCCTTTTTTATGATATTAAATAATGTTGGTTGATAGGCAATATAAATATTCTTTTCTCCTACGCTCCCTCTAAATAGGTGATGGATTTAAAAATTGGGGGTTACAAATTTTTATTTTTGTTATTTTTGTTTTTTTAAATGAAAGATAATAATAAATATAAATAGAAAACAAAGTAACATAAACATATAATTCTATTAAGCTGAAACATAACAAAATATATATTTTCTCTCAATTTTGACATCACCAAAAAGAGGAGGAATAATAAATATAGAGAATAGTATAAGAAAAAACCAATAAGACAAAATAGATAAATATTAAAGGTTAGGTGGATCCTTATCAGGTGATGGTAGTGGTTGAAAGTATTGGTGGATGGAGGAAAATATATTGTCAATCATGGAAAACCTTTCTCCAAACCATCTCATATCTTTCTTGTGATATTATTATTATTGTTGAATGTGATAATCCAGCCAAATTTCTAACCACTTGACCCACAGATTTTGGTCATCATGAGGGTATGCATGGTATGCATGATAGGTGGTGATTTTGGTGGCGGAGGAGGTCCATCTGTAGGAGCAGCTTCTCCTTCTTCATCTAATTCAAGCTTGATATACTCTTGCCGCCAATGGAAAAGAATATGAAAGGAGACATCCATATAGAAGATAGGAACATTATCGAGTTGATCATGATAATTGATTTGGTATTCTTTATCTAGGATACATCCTTTGATGTGTCCTAAGGCAACATTTTTTTTCTTTGGGTATTTAAATGTTGAATATGAGTAATATTTTAGATATAATCAAGAATCATTTCGGCTTCATCAAATTGGGTATTTGACATTAAGAGGTAGATGACAACAAAAAGAAGTGTGGTTATGTTAATCCAATCCCCTTCTTTAGGTATAATTGAGGTTCTAAGATTATGCTAGATGACATGGACATTCTGATTCAAAGTGTAGACTAGGGATTGATGTTCATTTATGGGCACATTCCTAATGATCAGGTTGATAAAAGTCCAGTCAAAGCCATTTGAGATAAGTGACTATGGATGAGGCCTTTCGGTAGAAAGATATATATGTTCTGCTAAGTTGGCCTTGGTAGTGGTTTCCAAATTTAGCCTAAGGTTGGCTAAGAATTCATAAAAAAAAATTCAAAGTTGTTGGGAAAATCCAATGTAAGTAGAAATTGAAGAGAAATGGAGGAAACCTCGAAGATCAGGGCTAATTGATTTAATATTTGAGAAGGGATGATTTTTCCTCCTTGTACTTGTAATAGGCATCTTCATCCCTTGTGGTGAGGAAACAATCATCAAAATGATGAGAGGAGGAGGAGCTCCACTAAGTCATTCTTTCGCATTTTCTTCCACTAGCCATTACACAAGAAGGTTTAGAAGGTAGGAGTTTAAGTAGTGAGTTGAGTGAATTGAAATGATCAAAGACTTTTAATTTATAGATTTTTGCCAAGTCATATAATATGATTGAGGTTCTTATAGTACAATCAGGGAAGTTAATTCTTAAAGATGATTTGTAATCAAAAGTAGTCAAATCAAACAGTATTATATGGATTGTATTTAACGATCTTAAGGAATTGCGATCATCCGGTGGAGTCATTGGTACGGCATTTGACAAAAAGTTTCGCATAATACAAACAAGTGTTCATATAGTATGAAAAGAAATAATTATCATACTGACCAAATTGAATTCGACCCAATCCAATTTTACATGTGTATCATATAATACAAAGAGAGGTATTGTACTGTATGATTGGCAATAGTTTAATACCAAACAAATTTAATGCCATGATGCTTAGTTACAAGTAGAACATAAATAATGAGTATATGTTCATAGAGTACGATGTGCATATCATTGATTTTATCTAGGCCATTGATTAAATGAAGAGCTGTGATATAAGCATATATGCATATTATACATTATGAATGTGGATCGAACAGTATGATATTAAAAAACTTTGAAATATTTATTGAGATAGAGAGGTGCATATATGATGATCAGGAAAAATCTTAAACTAAATTGTTTTTTATAAATCATAAATAAAAAATAATAAAAATAAATTTTCTTAGCTACCTTGAACTAAGCATGAATGCCTATAACACCTAGTTTTTTCCTTAAGGTGCAAAAGGTTTCACATGCTAGGGTTTTTGTGAAGATATTTGCCAATTGATCTCCTATAGTTATATGATATAATTCAATATCTCCCATGGCTACATGATCTCTTTTAAAGTGATGTTGAATATCTATATACTTTGTGTTCAAGTGTTCAATTAGATTTTTGACATGCAAATAGCACTAATGTTGGCACACATAATTGGAATGGTTCCTACAGGTAGTCCAAGATCTAAGAGTTATTGCTTTTTCCATAAGACTTGAGCAACACAGCTCTCTGTTGCTATATATTTTGCCTTAGCTGTGGAAAGGGATGCTAAGTTTTTTTTTATATAGGACCAAAAAACTAAAGATTGCCCTATGAATTGGAAGGTCCCATAAGTTCTTTTCTATATACCATATATCCTACAAAATTAAAATCTAAATATCATATTAATTCAAAAGAAGTGTTGTGTCTAGGATAACAAATTCCTAGGTTTGGTGTGCCCAACAGATATCTAATAATGTTCTTAATAGTAGTCTTATGGGATTCTTTTGGATCTTCCTAAAATAGCACAAAGACAAATAATAAACATAATATCCAGTCTGCTAGAAGTCAAGTGAGGAAGAGATCCAATTATACCCCTATACTTTTTTTGATCTAATAGTTTTTTATTTAAGTCCTTATCTAATTGAACAATAGAGCTCATAGGAGTGTTAATAGCCTTAACATTATCTATTTCATACTTTTTAAGGATGTCCTTGATGTATTTATATTGGCTAAAAAAGGCTCCATCATCCATTTACTTTACACTAAATCCAAGAAAGTAGCTTAGCTCTCCTATCAAACTTAGCTTAAAATCTCTAATCGTCGTGAATTATTGAGATTTTACATCTTAATTACCTTAAATCCAAGTTGATTATATTTGTAATTCTTTAAATGAATCACTCTTATATACTAGGAATCTAACCCAAGAAAATCTAGAGTAGTCATCCACTATAATAAATATATATATCTTCCCTCCTAGGCTGGCTGTACTAATAGGTCATAATAGGTCCATATGAAGAATTTTTAATTGCATAGAGGTGTTAATATCATTTATTAAATGAAAGAAATACCTAACTTTTTTTTCTAGTTAGCAGGCATCACAAAGGTGGTCCTCAGTGAAGTCTAACTTAGGTATTCTTCTAATTAAATTTTTTTGAGTAATATTCCTAGAGTCTTTAAGCTAGCATGACATAGTCTTTTATGTCATAGTTAGGATTCATCAATTATGGTTTTTAAGCACAATGAATTTAAATATTCAATGCAGTTTTAATCTAATATGTAAATATTGTTCATTCATTGTGCTTCAAACATAAGTTTTCCATCTAAACTAATCAATTTTTTTTTTTCAAGGAATGTAAACATGCATTAAATAAAAAAAGAACCAAATAGCCTAGATACAAGCTAATGAGAGTATACCACCCTATCACTTTCTTCCTTCACTAAATGAACTAATCGTGTATTTGTTAGAAAGAAATTTTATATTAAAGCCTCTACGACATAGTTTTTTAATACATAATAAATTATTCTTTAAACTATCAACTTATAAAATATTTTCAATTATAAAGTTTTTAGAGTTGCCAATTATACCTTATCACACCACTTTCCTAGTGGTGTTGTCTCCTAATGTCACCTTGCCTCCTGACCTGACCTCCAATGTAATGAACAAATTCATATCACCAATAATGTACCTCAAGTATCCACTATAATGTACCACATACTCTTACTAGGTCTTTTATGAGATTAGCCCTCCATATTCATTAAAAGATTAGATTTGGGAACCCGAGTAAGTTTGGGTTCCACCATATACTTAATTAAATGAGATGAATGAATGTAATGTTGTGATGAATGCAATTTAGGCATTCATGTCGAGGTAGTTGCTACTTAGTTTTGCATATTTAATATTATTACAACTTGTACGTTTTTTTATGATTCTAAATATTATTAATTTTATTATTATTTCTCCTAATATATTTTGGAAGAATTATTTTACTCTTGTGTATACTAATATTTTAGGAAAATCATACTTCAGATTGTTGAAGACTTCAAATCATGATTAGTTTAGAGTTTATTATAATTGAAGTATGTATTTTTAATTTTATTAAGACTAAGAGAGTGTGATTGTAATTGAGTAATTGAGCACACACACACAGGGGGAAGAGTTTAAAATTTATAATTTTAAACTAATCGTACTATAAGATATCACTTTGTATGGGATAATCTGGTCAGTTATTTTTCCTAACGAGCAGTTGAACAAATAGAAATGAAAATAATTTTTCTAATTATGGATCATATGGGATGATCCCAGTTTCATACAAGGATGAACACCACGGGTCTGTTCTTATACGAAGATCATACAGGATGATTACAGGTTCATAAAAGGATGAACGCCTTGGGTCTGATCTTGCATGAAGATCATGCAGGATGATTCCAGGTTCGTATAAAGACGAACGCCTCTAGTCTATTCTAGCTCGAAAAAAAATTTTCTAAGTATGGATATATGGGATGATTCCAGTTTTCATACAAGGATTAATGTTTCGGGTCCGTTCTCACTCATTTCATCCTGGCATTTCGTACAGATGAAATTTGAAAATTTTCATATTGTTTGTCCTAGATGAACTTGGTTCATACCGGACGATGATCATGTACAAAATGATTTCTTATTGATTCATAATAGGTTCGTATGCAATATTATTTGAACTATTCATACGTATGAATATATGATTATATTGTACGATCGTGTATGCTCTAAATTGAAAATTTTAGTTTTCTAGATGGTTTTTCATGTCTTTTGTATAAAAGGTCCATTAAAAACTGAAGTTAAATATCTTATTTTATCTTTTCTTCGTGATTTTTTAAGGGCAATTGAAGGAGAGAGTGTGAGAGAGTGTTTGAGAGAGATTTCTTACTAGTGGAGGGTGAAGGGTTCACAAGGTTACTCAAAGGTAAATATCTCTATGTGTGATTTGTATTTTTCACTCTTCCTCTTATCTTTCTAGATTGCTTGTGAGAAGATCTTCGAAGAAGATCTAGTTTTCTACCGACACTTCGAGAGTGTGAACAGCCGAAGGTACTCTGCCTAAACTTGGAGGGTATAAAAGGATGAAGGTACTCTGCCTACACTTGGAGGGTATGAAAGGATGAAGATACTCTGCCTACACTTGGAGGGTGTAAAAGGATGAAGGTTCTTTGCCAACACTTGGAGGGTGTGAAAGGAGAACGATTCTCTGCCACACCAGAGATTGGTGGAAGAGAGTTTTGTAAAGACTTCTCCACCTTGTTGTGGGGGAAAAAGGAGAGTCACTTTAGTTATAGTGCAATACCTGAAGAGGGAGGGAGTCTTCAGGGAGTGAATGTAGGTCGTGTTTGACCGAACCACCATAAATCTTTATGTCATTTAATTCTGTCGCTTACTTACTGCAAGTTATTTAATTTTATGGTTGAAAAGTTTTATTTTTTAAACTTTAATTAACTTGCCTTTTTTTTATCAGTCAGTTTCAAATTTTAAAATCCAAGAGAATTTTCTTTTACCAATTCACCCCCCTCTTGGTTAGCCTTGGGACATAAGCTTAGGTTTAACAACCTATTCAAGATTCAATAAGAATCAACAAGTGGTATCAGAGCTTTATTTCAAAACCATAAGTTTAGACTACTTTTTAAAAAATGAGCATGGCTACTTTTGGAAATCATAACACACCTGAAGGATATTCAATTACTAGACCTCCTTTATTTCATAACATATCTTTTGATTTTTGGAAAATATACATGTCTATATTTTTATAGTCACTAGATTATCATATGTAGATTTTAGTTCAAGAAGGGAATACAAAACTAACCAGATTAGTTAATGGTATTAGAGTTGAAACATCCTTTGCTTAATGGACTGTAGAGCAACGTGACTTAGCATAGTTAAATGTAAAATATTCAAACAGTTTCTTTTGTACACTTAAGTTAGAAGACTACACGTAGGTTTCCACTTGCAAAAGTGGAAATAACATATGGGATAGACTTTGTATTACATATGAAGGGACTAATGAAGTAAAGCAATCCAGATTAAACATCTTATTATATGACTATGAATTGTTTCATATGAAACCCAATGAATTTATTTATGACATGTATATAAGATTCACTCAGATAGTCACTTCTTTCTATGCCTTTAGGTAGGGAACTAACAAATGCTAAAATGGTTAATAAAATTCTTCATTATTTGCCTACTGCTTATTATGAAAAAATAGCTGCTATTACAGAGTCTAAAGATTTAAATCTTAACTTTATTGATAATCTCCTTAGTTCACTAATTGCCTATAAGTAAGGAGTGAGTCAAAGGAAGAGTGATGCAGGTG
The DNA here is from genome assembly GCF_001605985.2 of Dendrobium catenatum. Lineage (NCBI taxonomy): Eukaryota > Viridiplantae > Streptophyta > Magnoliopsida > Asparagales > Orchidaceae > Dendrobium > Dendrobium catenatum. Next base: position 1,365,150 of record NW_021318604.1, on the reverse strand, counting down.
AATAATGAAAGGAGAAGAACATTATATTGAAAGTGGAGGAGTCAGAGAGTGATCTTTTACAACCTAAGGATGAGGATGATATTGCCTTGATGACTAGACAATTTAGTAGCTTTCTTAAAAGGAAGCATAGGAGATGCCAATAGTGGGATAGAGGTAAATTTAATAAGAATATTAAGATTTCTAATGATATGAATTGCTATGAATGCAGGAAACCAGGATATATAAAATTGGATTGCCCAAACCTAAAACCCACTACTAATAATGAGAAGGTAGAGGAGAAACCAAATGTGAAGAAGGGAAAGAATAGATTTTAAAGAGCTTTTTGGGCAGACTTGGCTTCAGATTCGTTAAAAATAGAAAAGGAGGAGAAAGTCACCAATTTATACTTAGTGGCAAATAATCTTGATCAGTAAAATCAAAAAGAGGTATGTTACTAAACATATAATGAACTGTTAGAAGTTTTTAAGAGGATTCATGACACATATAAGAAGCTAAAGAAAAAGCATGCTAGTTTGAATTTAGAATTACAAGAATTACAAAGAGAACACGAAATCCTTAGAAAAGAACATGCATTGATAGATAAAAACCACATGAGCTTACTTGATGAATTTGATGATTTGAATAAGAAAAATGAAATTTTAAAATCATCCTATGATTAATTAGAAAAAGATTTAAAAATGTTTAAGGATGAATCAGATAATAGAGAGCATTATTTGAATTTTGATAAGAATATTTTAAAATATTTGAACATATTTTTGAAATTGAAAGTGCAAGCTCTTGAGGAAAATAGGAAACCACCAACACTTGAAGATTTTACTAATACTATTTTGTATCCAAAATTTTTACAACCCAAGAAGAGACAAAATAATTATAGAAGATTGAGAAATCCATTTCCTAGAGTAAAATACGTTTCTTGTGGGATGATTGGATATATAGCACATACTTGTACCTTACATAGAAAAAATCATTTAGTGTGGAGACCTAAGTTTCATAAACCTATACATATTATACATGCATCTAGTTTTATTTTTCCAAAAGGAGAACCCAAACTTGTTTGGGTTCCCAGGTCTTACATTTGATAGTTTTGCAGGCACGCTCTCATACAAGGCCTCATGTGAGCATTTTATACCTGGACAATGGTTTCTTAAAGCATATAACTCGAGACACTAAGTAATTTATATTTCTGGAAGCCAAAAGTGGAGGCAGGGTTACACTTAGAGATAACACCACTAGGAAAGTGGTTGGATCATGTATGATTGGAAACTTGCAAAAATTTTTCATTCAAAATGTGCTATTTATAGAAGGCTTAAAGCATAATTTGTTGAGTATTATCCAGCTATGTGATAAAGGATACTATAAAATTTTTTCCTACTAGCTTCATATTAAGCTTAAATGGTAATGATGTATTACATGGATTAAGGGTAAATAATATTTATATGCTAAATTTAAATTGTATTAAATCTCCTAATGCTTTCTGTTTGAAAATTATTTTTGATGAATCATGGTTATGTCATAGGAGACTTTGTCACTCTAGCATAAAAAACCTTAGGAAAATTACCTAAAAAGAGTTGGTTAGATGTATACCAAAACTAGACTTTACTAAGGATCACCTTTAAAATACATATTAATTAAGAAAATAGGTGAAGTCATCTTTTTAATCCAATAAGGATCTTAAAACTAGTAAACCTTTAGAGATTTTATATATGGATCTTTTTGGACTAGTTGGAACTTTAGGTCTAGGAGGGAAGGTATACGAATTAGTGATTATATACGATTTTTCTAGATTCACTTAGGATAAATTCTTATATAATAAGAGTGAATATATAATAAGAGTGAATAATTTGAGGAGTTTAGAGATTTTTTGACTTGTATTCAGAGGAAACTAGGATGTGAGATTTTAACAATTCAAAGTGATCACTGTGATGAATTTGAAAATGAAATATTTAAGGATTTTTGTAAAGAAAAAGAAATTGATCACAATTTTTTGCACCTAAAACCCTTCAGCAGAATGGGATAGTTAAAAGAAAGAACAAACATTAATTGAAGATGCTCAAGCCATGTTGGCAGAATATTCACTTCCCAAATAATTTTGGGCTGAAGTGGTTAGCACAGCATGTTATGTTTTAAAAAGGGTGAATATTAGATCAAAATTAAACAAAATACCCTATGAGCTTCTTAAGGAGAGAACACCTAATTTGTTATATTTACATATTTTTGGATGTAAGGTGTTCATCCATAATAATAGAATATCTATCTTAGGAAAATATGATCCAAAATTAGATGAAGAAATTTTTCTTGGATACTCTAGTGTTGAAAAATCTTATAAATAATTTAATAAAAGAACTTTGGTAATTGAGGAGACCACACATATTGTACTCTATGAATCTGGAATTTTGGAAGAGCCAATTTTGGAAGAGGATAAAATAGAAATTAACTCCTAAAAGATTGAGAAAGTTAATTAGGAAGAAAATTTGGGTTTAGAAAACTCATTGCTTAGAGATTTGAGATTTTTTTAAAACCACCCAAAGAAATTGATTTTAGGTGAACCTAGTGATGGTGTTAGGACTAGGCATGGACTAAGCGAAAAAGTCAATCATTCTGTCTTTATTTCATTGATAAAACTCACAAATGTAAATCAAGCACTTTTAGATGAATTTTTTTATTTTGGCTATACAATAAAAATTAAATCAATTTGTGAAAAATGATGTTTGGAAATTAATTGCAAGGCCAAAGGATCAAAGTGTAGTTAGAACTAAGTGGGTATTGAAAAACAAAATAAACAACTCAGGAGTTGTCAATAGAAATAAGGCTAGATTGGTAGCTAAGGGGTAAAATCAGATTGAAGGGATTGATTTTTAGGAAACTTTTTCCCATATAGTGAGATTTGAAGCAATTAGGGTTTTGCTAGCCTTTTCCTATTTTAGAGGATTCAAATTATTTCAAATTGATATTAAAAGTGCCTTTTTAAATGGGGTAATTCAATAGGATGTCTATGTTGAACAACTTTCAGGTTTTAAAAATTCAAAATACCCAAATTATAATTTTAAATTAAAAAAGGCATTGTATGGATTGAAATAGGTACCTAGGGCTTGATTTGAGAGCTTAAGTAATTTCCTATTTGAGAGATCTTTTAAAAAAGGAAGTGTGGACACCACTCACTTTTTGAAGAAATTGGGAGAGGATATACTCATTGTATAAATTTATTTTTATGATATCATCTTTGAATCTACAAATAAAAATCTTTGTGATGATTTTTTTTTAAATAATAAGTAGTGAATTTGAGATGAGTCTAATGAGAGATTTGAGTTACTGTCTAGGTTTTAGCATTAAGCAAATTGAGGAGGGAATATTTTTTAGTCTGTCAAAGTATGTTAAGGACATCCTCAAAAAGTAAGAAATAGACAATGTTAAACAAGTTAGTACACCTATGATTTCTTCAGTTGAGTTGGATAAGGACCCGAAAAGAAAATCTATTAATCAAAAGAAATTTAGGGGAATAATTGAATCTTTGCTTTACTTGATTGATTGTAGACCCGATATTATGTTCAATGTTTGTTTATATGCTAAATTTCAATCAGATCCAAAAGAATCACATTTAACAATAGTAAAAAGAATTTTGAGATATCTCTTGGGAACACAGAACTCAGGGATTTGGTATCCTAAGTTTAGCTCTTTATTTGAAATAATTAGATATTTAGATTTAGATTTTGTTGGTTGTAGGATTGATAGAAATAGTACTTCTAAAACTTATCAATTTATAAGAAATTCTTCAGTTTCTTGATCCAGTAGAAAATAGAATTGTGTAGCCCTATCTACTGCTAAAGCTGAATATATTACCTTAGGTAGTTGTGTTGCACAAGTTCTTTGGTTGAAACAACAGTTGATTGACTTAGGATTTTTAATAGGCACTATTCCAATATATTATGAGAACACTAGTGCCATTTGTATTTCAAAAAATCCTATTCAATATTCTAGAATCAAATATATAGACATAAGTCATCATTTTATAAGAGATCATGTATCCAAAGGAGATTTTGAACTGAAAGTCAACTTACAGATATTTTTACAAAACCACTAACCTTTGTTACGTTTAGCATATTAAGAATAGGGCATGGTGTGATTGACCTCAATGCTTAATTAAAATTTTTTGTAAACTTGATATGCATTTTTATATGTTTTTTTGTGTTTTTTATTTTTTATTTGTTTTTTTTTATTTTTATTTTTTCTGTATATGTTTTGGACAAGTTTTCTACACATCGGATTTCATGTTTCTGATCGATCGTGCAAATTTTACTAAGTGATATATTCATACTGTACTAAATTATTTTCGTCCCGTATGAATTCTATAGCATGTCAATCATTATTTTGAACTGATTTTGTAAAGTTTTAATTTTCCAATATATATCATATTGAACAATATTTATTATGTCCTAGATGATTTGTATTATTTCATCTATATGCATGTAGATGGTTATACGAGCAGAATCAGTAAATATAACCAATTGTACATACGAACCTATAGTTCGTATATACGAACCATGTGTCATTCTGTGTGGGGGATGAATCTAACCATTATTAAAACAATCTTAAATAATTGATCATCCTGGAAAAACACCTGTTCGTCCATACGATCGTATGGACAAAAAGCCTATTAGAAAGGACGACTTGTAACTTATGTGATTACGAAAAATCATTTCATTTCAAACATATTTGCTCGTATATATGAAATTTATTTCATCATGTACAAACCATAAATCATATAGTATAAACCAATTTTTATACGTATGAAAGATCATTTTTCTTTAAATAGGAGGGCTTTGGAATTCATTTTCATTCACTTTAATAGCCTTTTCAATCCTTCAAATCTTAGTAATGGCCAGTTCTAGAAAGAGGGGTTGTCTCATTAAGGGTTCATCTTGCAGGGGTGGAGATGATAACTTTCTATCCATGGCTAATAAGGATTCCTTTCTTAGGTTTGTTTCTACAAAAATTGCACCCACTAGAATCCTAATTGAAGAGGATAATCACTTTGAAGTGATGCCTCTTTTTGCCACTACTCAATTTTCATTTATCCTGACTTTAATTCATGCCTACAACAAAGAGACCTTCCACTACTTTCTAGCAAAAATATCTTTTAGTGAAGATGAGAGTAGGATCAGATCTCTTGTTCTAAAGAAAAGGGTAGAAATAACTAAGAAAGATTTGGGAACCTTTTTGCACTTAAGGACTCAAGGAGTTAGAGCCCACACTTTGACTTATACATCTGATTTTAACTAGTCTAAAAAAACAAAATTATTAGAGAAATTGAATATGTATGTTATTTGACTAGGGTCTCTTCTTTAAACCAAAATATAAGGGTCACTATGCATGTCCTTAGAACCTCTATTATTCCTAAAGCTGGTGACAACATTAACATTACTCCTCTTTTGTCCACTATTACTTACCTTATCATGATGGGTCAAACCTATAGATGAAGCCCAACTTATTATTGACTATATTCATGGCCTTTCTGAAATTCGACATGTTTCTTATAAGAGGAAGAATAACATTACTTTAGGACACCTAGTGACCAATATCCTTAAGAAAATGTACAATCTTGTTCATCCTGATCCTCTACTTAAATTGCATATCTACTTTATTGATGCTACATTTCGAGCACTTTTTGTGAGAGTTGATAATACAAGTGACTATTCTAAGGGACAAGGGAAAGAACCTGCACCTGCACCTATGCCTGCTCGTGGACCTCACTTTCAAGAGATGGTCCAGCGCTTTGACTGAATAGAGAGTCATTTTAATCAGCGTTTTGATCAAATTCACACTCACCTACACCAGCAGGATGCACAATACTAACAGGACATGGTTGGATTTGCGGTCGGTTTAACTCAGAGAACACTAATATGGCTATGATGAATAACTATTTTTCTATCTTTAACCAGCCACCTCCTCCAGATTTATAGATGTACTTCTTGAGTGTTGTCTTTCCTAGTCCTTTGTGATGTGATGATTTTTATGTTGTGTTTATTTAGTGTTTTTTGTATTTATTATTATGTTATCTTATTTTTGAGTTTTATATATTGATATCAGATGTGCCTTAAAGTATGAAATCTTCATTTTGATATCAATAAAAAATGTCTTATTTTGTTTAGTTGATTTTCTTCTTTGTTTGAAATGTTAGTTTGCCTATATGATAATTCTGACTTAATTGATCTAAAAAGTGTTATAATATGAAAAGCAATACAAAAATTATTTTCACTAGGAAATTTAATTTTTCAAAAATATAAGTTAATTTATAACTTGATCAAGTTAAGGGTATCAATTTCATATTCTTTTTAGGCATAATTAATTTTAATATTATTATTATAATTTTAATGTCTTATTATTTCTTATTTCTCTTCTCAATATAATTATCTTTATACTTAGAGAAGTTTGAGTTTTTAGATTATTGATTTTGGAAAGATAAATTAAAAAATATGGATAAATGTACAAATGTACAAAAATTGAAAGAATGCGTAATGATTCAAAAAATTGAAAAGTGGCATAAAATTAGTCCAATTACAAAAAGATGCACAAAGTGTGGTACAAATATTTGAAAAGCTATGCATTGTCGCCAAATAAGTGTATTGAAAATATTCTTTCCTCTATCTTTAATCTTCAATTTCAAATCAATCTAATGTTAAATTATATTTTGTATTAAAAATTGACTTTAACTAATCTTCATTTCATCACTTTTGCAATAATTCGCCTTATCTAATTGTCTAGAATATTTCATGACCTTATTTTTTTTTATCTTATCAATGTTATATTTTAATTTAAATATTATGAATCTTTATTTTTCTCTAAATGAACATTAATCTTGTTATTGTAATTATAATTAAATCTCTTTCAAGATCAATTATCAAAGGTTTCTCATATGACTTCTTACATTTCTTTTATTTTTCTTCTTCATTCTTTTTGTTGTTGTCAAAAAGGGGGAGATATATTATTTGTTTGTTTGTTTGCATTTGATTTTTAGTGTTTGTTAGAGTTGTTTTTAATTTTTTGTTTTTCTATTTGAAGTGTTTTTGTGATTGTTTGGAGTGTTTTATGGTTTTTCTGAAAAGTTAAAAAAAAAAATAGATTTATAATTAATAGAAATTCTCTTATGTTCACATGCTTATTCATTTAGGGGGAATTTAGGAGAAATTTAGTTTTTTTTTAATTTTATTCAAATAATAATTATTTTGCCATCAACAAAAAGGGGGAGATTATTGAGATAGTTACTACTTAGTTTTACATGTTTAATATTCTTGCAATTGTATGTTTTTTATGATTCCAAATATTATTGATTTAATTATTATTTCTCCTAACATATTTTGGAAGAATTGTTTTGCTCTTGTGTGTACTAACATTTCAGGGAAATTATATTCCGGATTGTTGAAGACTTCAAATCAAGATTAGTTAAGAGTTTATTATAATTGAAGTCTGTATTTTTCATTTTATTGAGTCGAAGAGAGTGTGATTGTACTTGAGTAACTAAGCATGCACACATCAAGGGAGACTTTCAAATTCATATTTTTAAACTAATCATGTTGTATTTTATCACTTCGTGTGGGATGATCTAGTCAGTTATTTTTCCCGAAGAGCAGTTGAATGAACAGAAATAAAAAATATTTTTCTAAGTATGGATCGTATGTGACAATCCTAGTTTCATACAAGGATAAATGACTCGGGTCTATTCTCGCATGAGGATCATGCGGGATGATTCTAGGTTCGTACAAGGATGAACACCACGGGTATGTTCTAGCACAAAGATCATACGGGATGATTTCGGTCCATACAAGGACGAATGAAATGAGTAAGAATGGGTCTATTCTCACATGAAGATCATACGAGACGATTCCAGGTTCATATAAAGATGAACTCCTCGGGTCTGTTCTTGCACGAAAATTTTTTTTCTAAGTATGGATTATAAGGGACAATTCCAGTTTCGTATAAGGATGAACGTCTTGGATACATTCTTGCTCATTTCATCCTGATGTTTTGTACAGGAAAATTTTGAAAATTTTCATACTATTCATCCTAGACGAACTTGGTTCATACCGGACCATGATCATGTATGAAATGATTTCATACTGATTCACGACAAGTTCATATGCAACAATATTTGAACTATTTGTACGTATGAACACACGATCATACTATATGATCGTGTATGCTCTAAATTGAAAAATTAAATTATCTAGATGGTTTTCTGTGCCTTTTGTATAAAAGTTCCATTAAAAACTGACGTTAAATATCTTATTTTATCTTTTCTTCTTGATTTTTCAAGGGAAATTGAAGGAGAGAGTGTTTCAGAGAGATTTTTTGCTAGTGGAGTGTGAAGGGTTCACAAGGTTACTCAAAGGTAAGGATTTTTGTGTGTGATTAATATTTTTCACTCTTCCTCTTATCTTTCTAAATTTCTTATGAGAATATCTGGTTCTCTGCTGACACTTGACCGAAGGTACTCAGCATATACTTGGAGGGTGTGAAAGTATGAAGGAATTCTACCTACACTTGGAGGGTGTGAAAGGATTAAGGTACTCTTCCTACACTTGGAGGGTGTAAAAGGATGAAGGTTCTCTACCTAAACTTGGAGGGTGTGAAAGGATGACCGTCCTCTGCCACACCGGGGATTAGTGGAACAGAGTTTTGTAAAGGCTTCTATACCTTGCTGTGGGGGCTAAAAGAGAGTCACTTTGGTAATAGTATAATACCTGAAGAGGGAGTATTGAGGGAGTGGGTGTAGGTCGTGTTTGACCAAACCACTATAAATCTTTATGTCATTATAATTTTCGATGATAACTTACTGCAAGCTATTTTAATTCTGTAGTTGAAAAGTTTTATTTTTGAAACTTTAATTAACTTGCCTTTTTTTAAAATCAATCAGTTTCAATTTTTTTTAATCCAAGAGAATTTTTAAAATTACCAATTCACCCCCCCCCCCTCTTAGTTACTCTTGGCACATAAGCTTAGGTTTAACAACCTATTCAAGATTTAATAAGAATCAACACTTCATACTAGATGTGTCTTATGATGGATTATGCAAGTGTGGGCTATGTGACCTAACATTCCACATGAGTAACACATAACACTAGGAAATGGATTTACTAACCTATGTGGATCGTTGTGCCTTCTCCTAGGTTTATGCGATTAATGCTATGGTGAGGGCTTATGAAACTATTCTAAGGTAGATGGTGGTTTGTTATTCTCAAGTGCAATTAGTTTTTCTTTGAGGAATTTGTTTGCACTTTTAAGAATGGACACTTTAATTTTAAATATGAGTTTTCTAATTGAATATGTGATATTTTCAAGGAATAATGTGCATTATAGAGGTCAGTATACTTTGTATTTAATGCATAAATTTCATCTAATATAGTCATAAGCTCGCTATCTATAGTAGAGTTCTCGATAATTAAACTAGCATGCTCCTTCTATAAATTAAAGAATTTAATATTAAGACAAGCATGCATCTTTCTCAGCCTCCTATACAAATAATACATATTTCAAAAATAATAAGTAATTTATTATAAGAAAGCTGACATACCTCATGTTAATTTGATTGATCAAGATTATCATTAGCCATAAGATGCAGGTTTGTTACCTCCTCCTCTACTTCTGCTTCTGATGATTCCGAAGCAGCGTCGGCCCAAAAAACTTTTTGTATCTTTTGCTTACCTCTCTTAAACTTTGGCTTCTCTTCACCCTTCTCCTTGATTGGATGAGTCTTCAGATTGTGGTAGTTAGCTTAGAGGTGACATAGTTTCTTGCACTTGAAGAAAATTGTGTCAAAAGAAGCTTTAAAATTTTTGTTACTTTTACCTTTGCTCTAGTTGTGCTGGTGACATCTCTATTTTCTTTTTAGAAAATTCTTAAACTGTCAGGTCATTAAGGCAATATCATAATCCTCCTCTACTGCATAACTCTCATTATCTAAATTATTTGCTTTTAATGTTATAGTTCTTTCCTTTTTCTTCTCTCCTACATCACTTTTCCTTTGACTCACTCCTTGCTCATAGGCAATGAGTGACCCAAAAAAAAATTCTATGGAAAAAATATTCAAGTCTTTAGATTCAGTAATTATAGTTATCTTAGCATCAAAATAACTAGGTAAATAATATAAAATCTTATTAACTTTTTCAGAGTTCGATAGTTCTCTACCTAGTGCATATAAGGATGCCACTATCTAGGATAACCTAGTATATATTTCAGATATAGTCTCTCTAGGTTTCATGCAAAAGAGTTAATAGTCATGTAGTAGAATATTTAACCTAGACTATTTAACTTCACTAGTTCCCTATTAGGTGATACATAATATATCCCAAATTTCCTTCCCCATAGTGCATGTAGAAACTCACATAAAGTCCTTAGATTTTAAACCACAAAAGAAACATTTCAAACATTTAGCATTTAACTATGGGAGTTCCTATCCTCATAACTCTACTCAGTAAAAAGAATACTAGTTTTGACACCATTAACTACATATGATGGAAGTGAATGGCCAGTTTAAATAATATGTCAAATTCTATAGTCAATGGATTGTTAAAAACTAGACATACATAATTTTCAGAAATCTAAAGGAATATATTCACACTAAGTTGAACGGGTTATCAAATAACACTCTTCGGTGTTACAATTACCAAAATGAGCCATTAATCGTTCTTTAAAAGTTTTCTAAAACATTATTTTTGAAGCACGCTTTGATACCACTTGAAAGTTTGAGAAGGTTGTCATACCTTAAAGAATTAGCCCGAGGCTCACCAAGAGGGTCAGTGAATTAGTAATTTTCAAAATTTTCTTAACTCCAAAATAACGATGATAATATTTTTTAAAAGTTTTAGAAATTGAAAATACCAAATTTTAATTAATCACGCAAGTGCACAAGTTTATTAAAAAATATTTATTTAACTATGATTAATTATTGATTTATGATATTAATTAATAATTAGTGATTTTCCCAAGAAGTTGTAATAGAAATAAAAAGAAAGAAAAATGAAAGTGCAAAATGGAAAAAATAGACTAGAGATTTTTATAGTAGTTCAGTCAACATTGACCTACATCTACTCATCGGAGTCCTTTGCTCCAGGTATTGAACTAATCACTAAGTGACTCTCCTTTTTCTCTCATGGCATGACAGGGAAGCCCTTACAGACTCACTTTCACCAAACTTAAGGTGACAGAGTGCCGGATGCTACGTCACCCTCCCGATGATGGTAGCAGACATTGAGTCATTTTTCTGCCTCCTAGAGAAGGCAGAGAACCTCAACTCCTATTTCTCTCTCCTAGAGAAGATAGGGTACCCAAGGACTTGACATAGACTTGACATAGAAGCCTCTCTCCCTTAATCTTAACCAAACGTTCTCCTTCCTCTCAAACTCTTGATTTCTCAAAAGCTTCTCTCTCAGAGTACCTTCAGCCGTCACACAATCATCTCACCATTATAAACAAAATCTTTAAAACATGCTTAGGAATTTGGCTTTTAGAAACCCTAAAAACTTAAGTTATCCATCACTGTTTGTATAATATAATTCTAGTTCGTATAACATGATCAGTTCAAAACTTGTCCCGTCAAGTATGATGTAAAAATTCATTCAAACAAACTGTTCAATTAATTCAAAAGTATGATACATAGATCATCCACTTTGATTTATTTGATTTCCACTATTTATATAGGAAGATACTTGGGATTATAGAAAATCATCTCTACTAATCATCCCATACTGCTCTAGTCGTACAATACAGTTAGTTCTTTTCAAGTAGGTCATCTAGTAAGATATGAATATTGTACTATACAAATAGTTTAAAAAATCATTATTTTGTTTGGTATGATCTTTGGGATAACCAAATTTCATCTGTTGTAACTGTTTGGTATGATCAATAATGAACAGTATCATCAACTATTATTAATTAAACCTTGATTTGATTGATTAAATATGGGGATTAATTTTAACAAGATTTCTAATATTTTTGTTGTACGATTGAAATTATACAGTACAATTAGTTCAAAAATAAAATTTCAAGATCGTACTTAAATTAATCTAGCATAAATGGTTTTTATATCTTAATGAATCTTATAATATGATCCATAATGTATAGTATGATTTGTTCACAAAAACTACATTTTTAGTTCTCGTTAAGCCCATTCTTTTTGTATTGATCATACAATATGAATGTAAGTCGTATAGTATGATTAGTACAAAAACTTTAACCTTTAAAATTTTTATCACTCCCCTATGTGTATGTGCATGTTCACCCAATTATATACACTCTAATAAAGCAAACATCAAGAAATAAAAAAAAAAAAAGTAAAATAATAAACTTTGTTTAATTGACATTTCTATTTTACCCATTCTTGAGGTTTTAGTAGCCTTGAGTAGTGTATGTCTTACCTGCAATATTAGCACTCACAGATAGAAAACATATCTTAAATATTTAATAAGAAAAGTAACAATTCAATCAATAATTTTTTTATCACCAAAATCAGAGACCAGGGATCCTTGATTTCAATAGTTTTCCTCTACATTTCTCCTTGTGTTGATATTGTTATTTTGTTGGATCCTTTTAGAGATTTTTTGCAAGTTCCTAATATTTTTAGCTAAGTGATTATGCTTATTATCTATTAAATAATCTTTGCTATTTTTTCGGTGTTGTCTACTTGCCACCCTATAATGTTCCAAGGTTTTTTTTTTATTTTGTTTAGGCTGGAAGTTGAGCTCATAGGTTTTTCTTTTAGTTTTCTTGTAGCTCATATGAGAAGTAGTGAGCCTAAAATCCCTTTTAAGGACCTTGTAATCTTTATTTTAATCAATGCATAGGCTCCTTGTGGGTTTCCTCTAAAATAATAGCTTGAAAATTAGGAGAATTACCTATAATTATTTCATTAGTATTGGAAACAATATTAAAATCACCTCCAACAATCTATTAAGACTTAACGGTGGAAGAAAAAATAGAAAGTTAGTTCCAAAAAGTCTTCCTATCAAATCTAGAACAAGATACATAGGCAAAAGACATGTCACAAGAAAACTAATGTTAGTAGGCATAGTTTGAGGCAAATCCATAATGACATCTAAACATATAAAATGCTTCAAAAAAATCCAAATTTTATTGGAGAAATTATCAAATGTCGAATCAAAACCAAGTTTGATATAAATCAAATCGAGCTTATTAAAAGAGATTAATGGCTCAATAAGAATAAGTATATTGATATTATAAACCCTGCATAAATTCTTCACTATGACCTTAGACAAAGATGCCCCCACACCCCTAATATTCTACACTAGTACTTTGACCATTAGAATATGATGAGACATTTGAGGCATGAGTGATCCTAGGGGTCCAACTAATCAGGTTCTTATTAATTTTTTTTCTTTTTGCCAACTATAGGAAAACTTCTTTCATGGTGTTTGGCTTGAAAAGGCTTTTTTTTAAAAGATTAGTCTTCTTTGGGGAATTTGACTTTGAGTTTTAATTCTGAAATTGAACATCTCATTAGAAAAGATATACCACCTCGAGAGTTAGAAATAAGATTTTAAAATGGATTCAAATTTAGAATTGTAAATCCCATCTTGAATATCATTACCAGACTTAAGAAAGAACCACATATGGCCCCAAAAGGCTGCCAAGGTGTGGTTAGATAGAATATCTAGCTATAATAATCTAGATGAATTAACATTAATCTAATATTTAAATTTTTCTGAAAAAAATGATATATCTCCCCAAAGGGAGAAAAAATCATTTATTATTAATTATTTTGTTATGACAATAACGATCGTTGTTGATTTCAATTTTTTGAAAGGCAACAAATTATTTTTTGAATATTGATTTAGAAAGGAAGATGTGCATTCTAAACCTCCTATAAGCTCAAGCCCTCATAGTTAATTACATTGTATGGATTTGAATTTCCTACGAATACTCTCAATTTAAAATAATGGCAAAAATTCTTTTTAGAGACTTTTTAGGAGTGATATCTAAGGAGGTTAATTTTGAGTTTTAATAGGGATTGGATCGAATATTGAACACTATTTTATGGAGCCATAGGAGGAGGGATAGAAGACACTTTGATATTCTAAAAAAATTTAGAAGTGTCCTAACCTAATCTAAGTGTTGGTCTTTAAATTTTAGATTGAGAGAATTCTTTTTTAATTTGAGTTGATTGTATTATTAGAAATTCTAGATTACATTCCTGGAGGTTAGGTTCGTATGATTGAAACTCTACCCCTAATCATAAATCTAAATTAGGCACTGAACCATAGTGACCCAAACCTAGCTAATTCAATATAAAATTTAGACTTACCCTGGCCTCGATTGAGGAGCCAACTAACCACCTAGTTAATTTAAAATCCATGAATCAAGTCATGGTATGGTTATTGTAATTAATTTTAAAAAAAAATTGGGACTGATGTGTAGGTGGATCCTAATTGATCCCTTGATTATGTAAGGTGGAAAATTCTTAAAATAAATGCAGTTAAAATTTTAGACTTATTTAATTAATTTTAATTGTAATGCATGCGAATCAACTTGATTAAATGTATAAAATGAATATATAGTAGTTTTTGAAAAAGGGTTAAAAATTATTTCTCCCAAGAGATTGTAAAACATCCCCTTAACAGATTTGTACCCTCAAAGGCCAAGGGTCTACAAGAACCCACAGGCTGAGAGATGACTAATAAGGAAGAGAAGTAAATAATATGCTTATGCTAACTTCTAGCAATCATAGGCTTACTTCTTAGGTCGTTAGAGTTTCTATGTCTGCAAAACATTCTTAATTTTAATTTCAAGTAGAAAAATTTTATACGAGCCCTCTCGAGCCTCCGATTGAATCCAGGCTAAAACAAAACTCGACATCCATTTTTAAAAAAAATTAGGAAAAGCAGGCAATCCTAATCACAATCAAATTAAAATAAATACATCAATAAATCAAATTAATTAAATGATTATTGCTAAAGTGCCTGTTTACTACAACCTAGAAATTATAGAAATTAAAAGTGGTTCGACACGACTGGCACAAACTTGGATTCTAATCCTAGGATAGACACAAGTAACTTTGAATGAGTTACTCTATTTATTATACTCTTTTTCCTTCTCCCTCTTCAGGCCCCTTGGATTTGACATACCTTGATAACCAAATGTAAAAGAAAACCCTTCCCCTGAAGGGGAGGTTATTCTTTTCACTTTGGGTATTAAAATCATCTAAGATTGGGCTTCTAAATGGAAAAGGACTATCCCCCCTAAGGGATATCCATTCCTATTTGGATCTAAATTTTGGATACATGTATCCCAACTCAAATGTCTAACTTTTACAACTCTTAACTTTTAAACAAATTACAGTGATATTGAAAAAAAAATCTTAACCCTCCTGCATGGTTATCGTAAGCATTTAAAATCAAATAAATCCCAAGCAGTTTATATATATATATATATATAGTAAATCACACTTGGCAACTCATTTATTTTGGTGATAAGTAACTGAAGTAGCTGTAGTAATTATAATAATTATTAATTTAGCCCCCTTTTATTGCCCTATACGAGCATGGACACTAGTAGAAAACTTAGTGAGCAACTAGATTAGTCCTAACCAAAGGGTAAACTATTGCCCATCCTACCAAATCATATATTGTAGTTAAAGTAAATAAATACTCATATCTATCAATTTTTAATCACAACATACAACGAAAACTTAGAAAACTAGACACAATTAGGGTAGATTAGGGATTTTTATAAATTTTTAGGATTTAATATGAATTAATTGTGAATTAATTAAGACTCTAGGCCAAATCTAGGAAGGGATATTGGGGTCCTAGTTGGTGGACTAAATGAGCACCAAATCCTATGAATTTTGAACCATGAGATCACTTGATCTCAAGGTCCAATCTCCTTGAATTTGGGCCTAAATGGGGCTCTCTAAGGTGGTTAACCAAACCAGCTAAAGTAATCTCTAAGTTACCTTCAAAAATTCCTAACTCACAACCCTTAGCATGGATGGGGATACAATAAGTGCCCCTAAAATCCTTAGACTAAGCATAATTAACACACCAAAAATTATACCCTAAATCTCATTGGAAAGATCATAGAACCGATTGGAATGTAGAGATCGAACCTTGACCTCTAAGCCTAAATTTGCATGGACATGCACTTAAGCACTTCAAATAAAAAAGAAAAAATTTGGGCATGTTAGAGACATGTCCAAATTTATTCTCATATAGTCCCAAGCCATGATGACATCAATTAGACACATAAATACAATAATATAATAAATATTAAAATTTAAATTGACATTAACACATAATTAATCAATGCCTGATACCATAGGGATTTTGAAGATCTCCATATGATCTTTACAATGATCCTAAGAACACCTAAATTAGCCAAGTGTGGAGAGTGATATGATTTTCCAAAGTTTCCTTGAATTTTTTATGAAATTAGATCCATATTTACATAGTTAGTTGGTGCTTTATATGTAGACACCATATGATTAGCTAACCAATCATTACGATTGATTATATAAATGTGGAATTGATTATATTCATTAAATCATTGATATAGTGTCTTAGTTCAAACGGGCTCCAGAACTATAAGATTTAATCCGAACCATTGATTAAAATAATTGGATTGGAAAATGTCTTCAACCTCCTAGATTAACCTAAACCTATTCACATTCTCCTACATGATCTAAGACATCCTATCAGTGCTCTCTAATGAAATTTCATAGGAAGGATAAGGATGTTGAGGACTTTTAATCCAATAGTGGGATTGCATTGGATTGAGAGTTTCATTCACACTTGACCAACACTTACTAGCTAGGAGTTCGAGAAGGGTTCTCACTGTATAAAATATCCCAACAAATGGGATTTTCTATCAAGAAGCTTTAGGGGGAGAACACAAACACTTCTCATTCAAACCACTTAGCTGGAGGATCAATGGAAGTAAGAGTTTGAGTGGGTTACTGATGAATTTTGATGGAGCTCTCTCGAACCACTGGTTGGAGAGGGCTGGGAAGCTAGGGAATAAGAGGAGGATGCTTAGAGAGCTCTGGGGAGGGTTTTTAAAAATTATAGATTTAAAGAGGAGGATAGATCTTGTGGATCGAAGTGCCCTATTCAAGCCATTATCTTGAGATTGGATGGGAAGGATTGATTAGGCCAGTAACTAGATGGCCACTAGGTGGAAGGGGATATCCTCAGGGAGTTATTTCAACCCAAAAGAGTCAAACTCAGGCCTTGGTGAAGCTTTGTCCATAGCCCATGAAGGGGAGAGAAATAAAGCTCATTCTCCATTTTTCCTGACCACCACAGGCTGCTGGCTAGGTTGAGTTAAGTTGGAAAGGTTACTGGGGACCACATGAGCTCAATTCAGTAAGAGGTGGCCCAATTCACCTAGGAGGCTTGGGTTGACCTAAACCTATATGGTTTGGGTCAATTTGGGCCAACATCGGTTAACCCAAGTCATGGGATTTATGGGGAAGATGCATTAGGTCAAGGGGCACCCAATGCAAATGTTAATTGGGTTTGATTTTCTTTGAGGTGCGAGAAGGCTCGGATCAAAGTAGTTTTGACCACTTCGGGCTAGCCTAGCGATTGACCACCCAAGTAAACCCGTGGTCTAGGCTGACAGGGGTGGTGGTTGGACCTTGGTCCACCCAATAGGGGTGTTGATCTGGCTTAGTGAGGCCTAGGCTGGGAAATTTCCCAACCTTAGGTTATTTTTGCCACTTTCAGTTAACCCAAAGTTTCCCCAAGAGGTGGGTCAGTTAGGGAAGGTGAATTGGGTTAATGGGAACCCAATGCATAATTGGCATGAGCAAATTGGGCTAGGGTTGGAATTTGGCTCAAGGGATATCTTTCTTTGGGCACTTGAGTTAAGCCAAGTGGCTAACCCAAGTGGACCCAAGGCTTGGGTCCACCCAAGGATCTTCCTTAAGGGTTCAATGGGTGGTCCTAGGGGTTTGAATTGGCTTGGGAAAGGCTTGGTCAAACGTTTTGAATGGGTAGATGTGTTTGGGAGGTTTGTAAAAGTTCATGAAGGTTGTTAGACCTTTTAGAACTAGCCCGAGGCTAACCAAGAGGGGAGTAAATTTATTATTTAAAAAAATTTCTTTCATGAAAGAGAAATTCTTTATAAACTTTTTAAACCCATATATGATAATTGTTATAGTAGATACATAAATAAGTAGATTTCATAACAACAAAATAAATCATATTTTCAACCACACATATAATTACATAAAATAAAGTGAAAAAAATAATAAAAATGAGCACACCATAATTTATAGTGGCTCGATTAACCTGACCTATGTCCACTCCTTGGAAACTCCCTCTCTATATATTACACTAAATATTAATATAGTTGAATGCTTCTTAAAAAAAATTATTACACTAAAAAGTTATTACTCTCCTTTTGCTCTCACAGTAAGGTGAAGCCTGTATAGATACTATTTAACCACCCCGATGTGGCAAAGAACCATGACTCTTTCATGGCTAGAGAACCTCAACTCTATTCTCACTATCCAGGTGATGGTCAGAGAACCACAACTCTATTTTCACCCTCCAAGTTATGGTTTGAGAATCATAAATCTATTTTCACCCTCCAAGTGATGGTCATAGAACCACAATCTTTTATGAAGAACTTCTTCGGAGCCACAGAGATTCTAGGCAAACTTATAAATACTAGCCAACATTCTTTCTTGGATAAACCTTGTGAATCCCCTCATAGCATCTCCCTCAAAAAATCTACCACTCTTCTCCCACAAAGCTCTCCCTCCTCTCACTCAAGGCACTTACTCCTCAATTCTCAATAATCACAGAATACTTAAATAATACTTATAGGCTTATTAAATAACCATAAGTACTGGGCTTCATGAAACCCTCTATTTGTACTTCTAGTTTGAAAAAATTAATACTTAAATCATTCAATCATTTGAGTAATTATCCTAATTTGAATTTATATGATATACCTTTATGAATATAACATTTAAAAGTTATAAGATGAATAATTAGTATTAAAAATTAGATATGAGTTGATTAAAATTTGAAATCATAAGCTAACCTAAAAATAGAATTAGTAATCTCATCAAGTCCATATATTAAAATTATTAATATTATATGAGAGGTATAAAATGAAAGAAGATATTCAAAATCATTAATTATATACTCAACAAAAAAAGAACTTTAAATAATTCTTAAAAAGAAAAAGAAATGAAAAATATCAAAATAAAAAGATGAGTACAGTAAAAATCTTATATCAGTGAAAGTTTAAGATTTGAAATATAATCTTATACCAAACCTATAATATATAAGATAAGAAAGCTAACGTAAAGAATGGTGAACTAATGAGAAAGCTAATGCAAGGGATTGTGAACTAATGAAAGTATAATTTTAACTACAATCATATCTAATAATAAAAACTATATTATTAACATTAACATTTAAAATTAATGATTAAATCTATAACCTATAATTTCATATGAAGTAAAAATAAGAAAAATTGATTAACTTTTAACTAAAAATATTTTTCTAAATTAGAAGTATAGCTTTGATTCATTTTTACTAATTCTAGACATTTTTGTATTATCATATATTTTAGAATTTTTAAATTATCATTATTTATTTTGATTAATCCCTTAATCAAAAATATAAATTTTTATTTGATTAAGGATAACCGAAGTTTAAGCTGGGGGGGATTTGATAAGTATAAATAATGTTAGATTTTATGTGTTAATTTGTTTAATAAAAATATATTATTTTAGTTGTATTTTTGCAAGAAAATATAAGAAAAGAGAAAAATTTTTAAATAAGGTACAGAGCCGTTGTATCGGACAATCATAATACCAACACAGTGCCATCGTTGACACTGCTATAGCACTTAAATATGGATATGGCGGGGCCTAATCTCTGCTTAATAATGTTACTACATCAGAGAAGTCCAAACCATAAATCTCTGACAATTATGCCAGCATCACAGCATCGAAGGAGTCAGCATTGTAAAACTGAGTCTCTTCTGCATAATTCTAAATTCTATAGCAGTTAAGTTAAGGGAGTGCCACATAGAAGTCACAGTGCTCAACTATCAGTAGCACCAAGATGCTACAGTTGTAACTGCTCAACCACGATCTACCAACAAAGCGACGCATCAATTCATCAAACAATGAGTCCATGGAAGTATGCCTTGTAGAGGAGGAAACCCTTCAGCGCTGCATTTTTAGTTCATTTTATGGGCACCGTGAAGCAAGTGTCTCGAGCGACTCTGAGCCAAAATACACTTTTAGTATTTCTATAAATAGTCTATTTATAATGTTAGTAAAGGAGTTTAATCACTTATTTAATTTTAGTGTTTATAATGCTTCTCTAATTTTTCCTTAGGTGTAACAACTAATGGAATTCAGAGAAGGGCAAGATACATTCCATTAGAGTGTTTAGCTTGTATTTGTGGAAGCAATTTTGTAAGTTTAAGGAGTGTAGAGGAGATTATTGAACCCGTCTAATGATATCTTTTCTTTTGTACATTTATTCTTTTATGTAATTAATGGAAATGAATGTGCTTCACTTGTACTTTATGTCTAACTAATTTTTTAAGTTTTATATTGATGGTGTAAATAAAATATGGAGTACTAATGAGTTCTATTTATCAATAACTTCATGATATTTTCAATATATCAGGTCTTCATTTAATACGCATAGTTGTCATATGTGTAGTTAATATAAGGGGTAATGTGGAACTTAGGAATAGTAAAATTGGCACAACCATGTATGTTGGATTGGTATGATTCAAGCATAGGCATAGTTCTTGTCATGTATCAAATTTATATAGATTAATTATCATGAGGGGGTTTTAACAGTATATAATTTACTTACTCTTGTAAGATTTTCATAGGATGACTTATTATGGGAGTTTAGAGAAGTATTGAGGTTGGAAGTGTTTAATCTATCCTTTGTCTCCTCTTGCTTGACTGAGCAGTGGTGATGCATATGCTCTGAATAGCATCTATTGTAATCCAGGATCCCTATCTTTAATTTTAATAATAACAAATATTATTGATTAAAATTTTATTTCTTCTAGAATATATATTAAATATTATATTTTTGGGTGTACTAACATTTTAAGTAGATCTTACACCGCTTAAGATTGATCAAGGATCAAGTTTGGGTAGAATAGAATGTCTATTAAAAGAGTATGTATTTTTAATTTTCCTTTATTTAATATTTCTTGATTCTGACCATGTAAGTGTGTATTCTAAATTAGCGACCGTGGACACACACACATGGGAGGAAGAAAAGCAAATTCAAATTTTTTGAACAAATCATAATGTATGATTATAATCATATTATATGATTATGATTGTATTGTACGATCAGTTATTCAGAAAAAGAGGGTTAATGGCTAATTGTATAATTAATACTTATGAACTAATCATACTATATGATGTATATCATACTATACGATTTATTTTTATCAGGAAACCTTAGTCACTAGATAATTTAATTAAGCATTTTACAAATTAAACTTTGAAGAAATCGTACTATATGATATTTGAAATCTTAATTAAATTATTCGCTGTGATTAGTTCATTAAATCAAGACTTTATAATTATGGCTAATCGTACAATATGATGTAGATTGTACCGTATATTTGATAGAGACAAAATCCGGTCATCTTGAATATCATACTGGTCAAAAATATTAATTTTAAACTAATCATACCATACAAAATTATGATCATATTGTATGATAAATATACAAAATTTAAATAATTCATCTAAACGATTATTCCATTATATTGGATAATCACTTATTTTTAAATAATCATATTGTACGAACCCAGATCATACTTTACAAACAATGATGGCCGAATTAAAAATTTAGGACTTTTTGAAGCCTTATACTTAACCAACTCAATGAAGTCTCAAAAGTAACTTTTAGCTATCGAATGAACTTTATGAGAGAATTCTTGAGAGAGCCTTGTGCCTAGAGAGGGAGAAGGTGAGGTTGTGCGCCAGGGAGGAGTGTGAAAGGTGTTCACACAGTTACTCTAGGAAAGCTTACACCTTGTATCCTCAAATGGCCTTGTTGAGTTCTTGGAGTTTCTCTTGGGAGAGAAGCTTCGAAGTCAGGAACTTGGTTCTATTCCTTCACCAAGATGGTGAAAAATGATTAAAGGTTTTGTGTCATCAAATTGAGGGTGAGCAAGATTTCATAGGTTCTTTGCCTTCAACAAGAGGGTGAAAAAAGATTGAAGGTTTGATGTCGTTACCAGGAGCATCACATAGCTTTCTTTCAGTTCTTTGCCGCATCGAGTTTAGTGGAAGTGATTTGTAAGAGATTCTCTGCCTTACTATGGGGAAAAAAAGAGTCACTACATTTTTAGTGCAATACCCATATAGGAGGATTCAGGGGAGTATATGTAAGTCAAGGTTGACTGAACCACTATAAAAATTTTGGTGTGCTCTTTTTTATTTTTCTTTTCAACTCTTTTATTTTCTACACTTTTAATTTATGGCAGAAGTTTAATTTTTCATTGCAAGTTATATTTAATTTAGGTTAGCAAAAATTACTTATTCGTCTTGATTTTTTTTTAGCTTTAAAATAATGAAAAAGGCAATAATTTTTTATATTGCTCCTGCTTGTGTTAGTTACTCAACTAGAATTTGCTTTTAAATGTTATTGTACTGAAAAGGTATTTTTATTTTAGTTTTTTTTTAATTACAAATTTACCCCCCCTCTTGGTGCGCCTAGAGATAGTTATAACCTCTCCAAAATTTCTTCATTAATATAAAAGAGAATCTTTAAGAAATGTATTGTATTTACATTCCATCAATCCAAAATAATTTATCAAAATAGTGTTTCATTTAATTATTTTTATTTTAAATTAAGTGATTGAATCTCCATCAAATCTTATTTAAATTGAGTGGGATAATTATTATTGTTGAAGTAGACAATACTATAATGTACAAGTAAACATTCTTCCTCGGGGGATTCGATACTCTACCCTATCACTACATTACTTGATTTAGCAAGTATACTTGTGTATATTAAGTTGGGATTTTATAATTTTTATATCAAAGAAAACCTAAGCATTGTTTAAGAGTTAATAGAGCCCTAAATCATTTTCATAATTCTTTAAGATACTGCACCACCCCCATTAGTTGTTTGTGTAGTCATGTATGCTTATGTTAATTTTAATATTTAGATTATAAATCACAAAGTTTTCTTCCCTCTTGAATAAAGTTTTTTCCTTGAATTCATTATCTAAATCTTAATCATGTCAAACTCTATTTTCTTAGTCAAAAAATTTATGCACAATGGTCCTAGTCAAATAAATATAAAAAAATTTATACTTAAATTTAATTTCAATTACTCCCTACAATTCAAAGTCATTTGGATTGGATTCATTGCCAAATTATTAAAACTAAAATAAAATTCTAACTTAAATCATTCCCCTAATCCATGCCTTCTTAGACTAGTCCATATTCAAAACCATTGAAAAATAAATAAATTCAAAAATTTATAATTCACTTCAGATTAATAGCGCTTTTGGCATTTAGAAAACTTTACTCAGTAAATTATTTCTATATTATATCTTGCCTAAAGTTCAATGAATTTTGGTGGTTAATAAATAATTATAGTCAATTATATAAAGATTTTTGTAAAGTTGATCTTTTCCTTCAACAACAATGTCAGTATGACTGTCTACCATGTCTCATCTATTGAAGGAACTCTAATTCAATTTGGATTAATTAACATTATTTTATTCAACTTCACTTGACAACAAAATGATGTTGTCAAACTTTAATCAACTCCTATTGAGAATATTGAGCTAGGTGGGTCTATAGTTTTCTCTATAGATGCTAGACCTTCAGTGTTTTCTTGATTGACTTTCCCAAGGCTATATATGCTATTTAGAAAGGAAAGTCATCAATAGTTACTAATTTCACATATGTGGGAAATATTAAGATGGTGTCATCCTCTAACACCATAGAGATGACTATGTTTTAAAGAAGGAACAAAAATCATCATCAAAAGCATAATGCTAAAAAAGTAAAAACTATGGAAGAGAATTTATTGTTGAATGTTGTAGTTGAGGCAGTATGTTTTAAGTCAAATTAAATGACTAATGAATAAAATATTATGTTGAATTCTCATCTGATGAGTAAAAATAGATTCCATCCTTTTTCCTATCCTATTGGATAAGAGAATGTACTCTGAATAACAAACTCTTCACCTCCTGCTAAATATAAAGAACATGTTGAAGTATGTGTTTGTCTGAGAGAAAGAGAAAGTTCAATAGCTTACTAGATGGATTTGTTTGTAACTATGCAAATAATTATGGACAATCAAAATTAGATTTTTTTTAAACTAAAGAAGGGGTAATCTCTACTAGTGCTGAATCAAAATTGTGTAATGAAAGAGTTGTTACTCCACCTAAAAAGAGAAACATACAAGTAAGGGATCTTAGATCAGTAAAATCATCAATGGTAGCAATTCATCAAAGAGAGTTAACGGGACTCTCTGAATTCAATCATGAGTTTGTTATTATCATTAATCAAAGATATATAGTTGTGATTTCTCAAAAGTATATTCCACTTATTCTTCCAAATTATGTTCAAGTGAAAAGTTAACTGACTAAAGTCTTCCTTAAATCCTTAGCTAATTAATCGCCTAGAATTGATCAACATCATTTCAAAGGTAGTCAATCATCTTCTCTTCCTGATATGAAAAGACAAAAAACCGACAAGTAAGTCAAACTCACTCTCTAATGAGAAGAAAGTTTGGCAGTCTAAGGTGATTGCCATTTCAAATGCTCCTTTCGTTAATAAAAAATGTGTAGTGGAGGATAGAAGAGTAAAGCTCAAGTAGAGTGTTGACCCATATATCAGAAAAAAAAAAAAGAGTAATGCTATTTGAACAGTTTAGCGCTAAACACAACATGCCAAAGTAGTGTCTAAATCGTGAAGATCACGCAACCCAGATGTCCTATACACGTCGACACTGATCTCGCCACTCTTCGCATGTCTCCACCCCATCTTTAAAAGGCTGAAGGAGCAACACCTTCGAGCTGCTCTTCCCTTCTCACAACTAGTAAACTTCAAGATCGAAAGCCACGCAAACCTCACAGACCTCCTCCAACCTCCATTTCCCTATCCTAATCTCCTCCCTAGCCGCAAAACCCTAGCCTTCTATACCTCCTTTATTATTGTTCAATTATAGCTCCTTTGTCAGTGATCGACTTTGCCCCTTTGACGGCTTTCCCTTCTTGTCAAGTTGGAAGTTACGACATTTGATCGAAAGCAACAATGTGAGTTCACTTACTGTGAAGTAACTCTTTTCCTTCTCTCAGTCGCTTGCTTCTTTGGCCCCTTGGCTATTGTTCGACTTCGTCCCTTCCACGATGTTCCTTTTTATAGAATTGGAAGTTATGACATTTTGAGCCAAAGTAAAGATGGGAGCTCACTCACTATGAAGGTGATTTCTCCCCCACGTGCTTCTTCAGCTAGATCCTAGATATCCTTGCAGCTAAAAAAGGAAAACATAGGGATTTATCTCTTTGTGAGATTTAACACCTTTTTAATCCTACTTAAATTCTTCTAAAATCTTGTTTGCATAAATTCTGCTCAAATCATGTGTAAATCCATATCAATTCCTGCATTAACTGTGTTGTAATTATACATAACTATAATTTCTTTATAATTAATTATAAATTAAGGATAATTTATTTATAATTAATTTTAGATTAAACATAACTAATAATGCAATATATATTAAATATAATTAGTTATAATTGGTTTCTATTAATTATCTATTAAATTAAATATAATTAGTTATATTTTAAATATAACTATAAAATATAACTAATTATAGTTAATTGACAATTGATTATAAGTTAAATGTGTATGCCACTACTGTTGCTGACGACTCCTACATATGTATAAAGGTACAAAACCTATCTTCGACGCTTGCAGTGTGGCGAACAACCACTTATGTGCACTATTCTTAGCACAGTGGGAGGAAGTTCATTGTGAAGCTCACGACGAGGCTGGTAAACTTCCTAAAATTTTATTTTCGATGTTTGTAGTTCACTGAGGGACCCCCTATGCACTCTTTTCTTAGCGTGGTGGGAGGAAACTTAGTGCGACGCTTACGACGAGGCAGACAAGCCTTGTGCGAGCTTTTCTTAAAATGGTGAGCCAAAATATAAGTACCCAAACACAAGGAAATCACTATACATTTTAAGCACGTACTTCTGATGACCCATGCATACCTTTCTTGGCGTAGTTGATTTAAAACTACAGCCACGGAGAACCTATACTTAAACAGAAGTGTACAAAACTTGACAAAGACTGTGGAGATAATAGATTCTAAACTAAAAAATTATGGGACTTGAACCGAACAACATGGAACACAAAACTAAATACAAAATGCACAAGAATCATCAAAATACAAAAGATAAATGATAAGTTTAATTATTCAAACAAATATCAAACCATAAGCAAGGGACTCATGACGAACATGACATTAATGCATGTATATAATAAATGATGATCAATTTATAACTACTACAAATGAATAGCAATCATCAGAACTTATCAGTACGTAAAACAAGATGCATAATGAATGATGCTCATGAAGGCAAAAAACTCCTACAATAATTCCTATAAGGTCAAATGTACTGTATTTTCCAACAACTATAGCAAGTTACAAAAAGCATAAGTGTCTCCCACATGCAATAATGAAATTCCCAACATAAGTAATCGCGCTTGTAGATAGAAAAGGAGACACTGGCAATTTATAGTGAAAGACCCATCGCTTCAAATAAATAAGTTCAACAATCAACTATGAATGGTGAAGGTAGATATGATGCAAGTACAATGACTCTTCTATAAGTACACTTAAGAGATTATAGTGAACATGAACATATCCTACAAGCTGTGATAGTTGATGATACTTGTGGATAACAATAGTGGGCTTATCACAAGTATGACAAATCCCATGTGGACACAAGTATATATGACACCCTCAAATATTTGTTGGAGATATGTGGTTGAATTCAACAACATGCAACAATTTATGTCAGCATGCATATGAGCATACAAATCTGCATACAATTAACATCTGATAACTAATGACGAATACGTACAATACCTACAGTAGTGATGATTGAGATGTTGTAAGTACAAAGAATACCCTGTGAATTGATGGCTAGGACTACTGGGAGATGAAAGCTATGGGAGAAAATGGGATTAGATACCCCAGTAGTCCTAGCTATAAACGATGGATATTAGGCGTTGTGCATATCGACCCATGCAGTGTTGTAGCTAACAAGTTAAGTATCCCACCTAGGGACTACATTCGCAAGAATGAAACTCAAAGGAATTGACGTGGGCCCACACAAGAAATAGAGCATGTGGTTTAATTTGATGCAAAGCAAAGAACCTTACTAGATCTTGACATACCGTGAATCCTCTTGAAAGAGAGGGGTGCCTTCGGGAATGCGGACACAGGTGGTGCATGGCTGATATCAGATCGTGATGTAAGGTGTTGGGTTAAGTCCCATAACGAGCTCAACCCTTGTGTTTAGTTGCCACCATTGAGTTTAGAACCCTGAACAGACTGTCAGTGATAAGCCCAAGGAAGGTGAGGATGAAGTCAAGTCATCATGCTATACATACAACACCTACAACAGTGGTGATTGAAATGCTTTAAGTATAATGGATATAAAAATAACTCGGCACACTAAAAAGAGTTAAAGATTGAGCACTTAAAGAAAAAAGAAAAAAGAGAATAAAGATAAAATATCTAATTTTGCCATCTCCTTGGAAGTACCAAAGCTCCCGAAAATATACCGCATCATTCAAATGAAGACCCGAAGATCATGTCCCTCAACTCAATGCCTCACCTTCATTGCAAATCAAGGACAAAGTAATATAACAATGTACAAACTGAGCCGTTGGTCTCAGTAGCTTGTGATACATCATCTATCATAAAATAAACCCATGCCATTTAAATGTCTTTATTCAATCAAAACAAAGGCTAACTAATTTGTAGATATGATCTTCCGATTAATGAGAAAAGGGAGTCTACATCAAAATAATAAAGAATCTAGTGGCAATCGAGTGATAATGTTATTATTCACTTGTAAGCAACAGCAGGGAATCAATAGTAAAAATAATGGGCCAATGGAGCATAATGCCTTGCCACTGGATCTGTAACCTTCATACAAGGAGATAAAAGGTGTTAATAAAGCCCCACACATTCAACAACAATAGTCACCTATGCAACCGAACACCATTCTGCACCGTATGAAAATATTTTAGAATGCCCCCACAACATACACTATGATTTGTATACAAAAATACATAAAAATGCCCGTTCAATTATATACCTGCATGAATCCCAACGAGCTTGTTATGGGTACACAAGTGATGTCTATGGATGTTGCATGAGTCAATAAATGAAAAACGGTTTGAGCCTGATCCTTCTATTTGGATAGATAGGAGTCAACACAGCTGGAATTATCAAATAGATATATGGTCAAGGTGTCGATGGTAATATATATTTTATACATTCATATAGGGCCTTCAAGGTCTATGACAAAAAAAAATTCATCAAAAAAAACATAAAGCCTATGGATGTGATCCTCTGTTGATATGCACATAGATTCAACAAGGTCCAATCAATAAAATATAATTGCTCATTAACACCCTAATGATGACCGTATTGAGTGCAAATCTCAACTAGATGGGATCAAACATTCAAAATTCCCTCAAATGCCCATAATATTCAAAATTTTGAAAATACCTAAATTGAAGATATTTATAATTAAGTCATCAAATACTTAAATCAAATACACATCCACCCTCCGCAATAATTTCCTGAGGTGGACAAATTTAAAAACCACTCTAGCTCATAAAGAGCTAACGTCTAGTCAAGAATATCACTAGGATCCATTCTCAATCAATTTTTTACCAATAAATACATGGCACTTGTCCTCTATCCAATAGTTTTACTATCAAATGGCACCACATAATGGTTTCGCTGTCAAGTGGTACCACAGGTAAATGTTTATGATTGAGACCCTCTGAACAAGGTGGTTTGCCACAAAATAGCACCATTATATTATGATCATGGTCGGCGCTCGTATGCTCCATAATGGAATTAAATTGTTAAGCAATAAATCAATAGAATTTAATTAATAGGGTAAAAATCCCTCTATTCACTAAGGTGAATTTAAATTTGTCCCCTTAGATAAACATCTACCCCAGGTCTACAAGCTGTCCTTGGATGACACAACCCATGGATGCTGACAAGGATCTTTATGTCAGGTTGAGTTGACTACCTCGTCTTACTAAGTAGACTAGGAACCAAGTTGTCCTTGCATGATGGAACCATGGGATCTTGATCAGGCTCATCATCACTCCCCCCGCCATCCACTTTAAGTATAAGATGGTAAAATTTTAATTTTAAATATCATACTTTTCAAATACTAACACCCATTTTACTACTATATGCTAGATACTGTATATCTATAGGTATAATATATTCATCAATGACTAGCCTTAATCAAAAGTTCTCTCTCATGATTGGGAGGGGTAATTAATTATAAGGTCTTACGCCTATATAAAATAAGAACTTAGATCATAAATTCCTCACAAAATGAGGGAAAAATCTCAGGATGTGTCTTATCTACAAACCTAATCTGCCTTCCCAAAATTTACCTCATAACTTAATCTTTTAAAACTCACTCGAAAAGCAACAAGGAGGCTAGGGCCAAATTTTTGAAGCCCACAGATTTCTGGCAATTCCGCTGACGACTTGTTTCTCTTTCTATCTCTAGCTAGTCACCTTTAGATTATAGTAGTAGCAATTAATATGGGCTAAAATTAAAAATTTTCCAAAGTCAATCTTTAACAATATTCTCTAGAAATTCAAAAAGAAGGGATTTAATTCTACTTAATTTACCTATTTTTGTTGTTTGTTCTGCTTAGTCTCTGTAGTTTGAAAGTATGGGGTGATGTATCAATTTTGATTACTAGCCCCTACTTTTTATTTATGCATAATAGAAATGTATGACACCCCGATTATCGTCCAACTATGATGAGGAGCCTGAATTCAGCCAATAAATTTTGTTACTAAAACTAGAAATACTGGGGCCACCATCCACTTTGGTGGGCTTGAATTATCAACATCTACGTCAAGGGTTATATTTATTTTTATGTACGGCGTAAACCCTAAAGAGCTTTCTAGGAGTCTTATTTTGTAAGGATTATTGTACATTATGTGCATCTATTAGCGCTGCAAGCTACTTCCATGGATGTTTCCCATGAAAGAGTTTATGTATTTGAAAGACTATACTAGCCTAAAACCCTAATTGCAAAGAGGGTTATTAATGAAAGAAAAGTTTTCATGGTGACAGCTAATACCATCATCTTGCCCAGAGAGCCTGTTACATTTTGAAGGAATGACACTAAGGCTTCCTCATTAGGAGGAAAGTTCAACATAAGGTATAGGAGGAGAAGAAATACAAAGATGCGAGCTTAACAGCTGCCAGTACCAGTCCATTCCTCCAACCTACCAGCTCAAGAGCCAGAGACTAATATCCCTACTTAGAATAAGTTTGTTAATATCAAGTGGGTAAGAAGAAATAGCTCTACTAGAGAGATAAAGCAATCATTTTGGGAGTGTCAACCTGAAGCTCCAACCCCTCAAAAAATAAGAGATTCCATACATCTATCTGCTCGAGTCCAGTGAGTTTTGAAGATTGTTAAGGAGAAAGGGCTCATAAAAAAGAAGTTCCAAAGGCCACTAGTTATTGAGGCCAGAAAAACCTTCGAGAGAAAGACTATCATCTGTTGTGATAGTAGAAAGAAGATGAAAAATACGAAAAGCTCTACTATAAGCACATCGTTGTGTGACACTTGGACCCCGTATCAAAGAATCCATTGTCAAAAGGGCCCAGTGAAAAAGGCAATCAAGTATGGAGGTCGAAGCCTCAAAAAGAGAAGATGTTTCAAGAAAGAACCAGCTTAGGCATGACATCTAGATTAGCCTCTCAGAGATCTGCCCCTACCAATTAAACTCATCATAGATGGGTCATAAAGAAGGCACATATTGACAATGACCATAACGACAGTCTATACCTTGGAGAGTTCTCTAAGGAATCCCTTCATTTACCTACCCCAGCTAGAAAGTTCACTTCGATCTCAATCTGTCGATCAAAGAAATAATCATTCAAAGCTAAGAACCAAAAATCTAGTGGCGATGCCACTCAAAAATTTAGGTACAATAAAAAGAAGAATAAGAATATGGTGATGAAGATGCTATGAAAATTGAGTTGGTTTACATGGTAAGCCTTATCGATGATGATGATGGTGATGATGTTGATGATCGATAATTGTCACCACGTGGGCATTTTTGCTTGCTTCATTATAAGGTTTGATATGTCGCAAGCTGAAGTGCCCGCTCCTTAGATGAAGGTGAAGAAGAAGTTGAAGAAAACCCCTTCGTTGTTGAAACCATTACCCTTGAAGAAATATGAAGACAAGTGTGGTAAAAAATGTGGGTTAAAGATAAAGAAATCTCTCAGATAAATGAAAAAATTATTAAGATGATGACTCATATGATGATGATGATGGAGATAATGTAAAAGGCCACTTTTGTAGACCCTACACCAGCTCAGCCCATTAACCAAGCTACGAGCAGCGCTCAAGAAAACCCTCTAAATCCTTAAGTTCCCTAGGCCTCATGAATGAAAGGTGTGACTGAAGGTTGCAAAGATATTGATGATACTACCTGCTAGTGTACTCCACAAAATTTAGCAAGAACCTCCGAGCCTGTAAATATAGTACAGCTATAGGGCTTAATTAGTGAAAAGATTTAGGAAATTATTGATGCTGAATAGGTAAAGAAATTGGTAGGAAAAGGTCATTCATACCCAGATGAGTATGACCAGGTGACATATCTAAAGTGATATTATGTACCAATGTTTAACACTTTAAATAGAAACAATAATCCTAGGAAGCACCTGATAAGTTCAGAGCTACCTGCAAAAATATAGAGGATAATGATGCTCTATTATTCTAGCAATTCATAAGTAGCTTGACTGCAACTACTTTTGAATGGTACGCCGAGCTGCCTAATGATTCCTTAAAGACCTTTATAGAATGAGAGGCTCTATTTATGAAAAAGATTCGCTAGTGTGACAAAGAAGAATATTATTACTTATCTCGTCCTAGATAACATGAAGAAGGATAAGTCTGTGATGAATTATATAACTCGTCGGTGCAACTTAAGCATGAAATATGAGCAGCAGCATGAAGAAGAACATGCCGTGCAACTACTAATGAGAAACATCGATGATAAGATATAATCATTTTTATGTATGGCTACTATCACCACAATTTAAGACCTGCTCAATAGAGTAGCCAAGGTTGATAAATTGAACTTGTCCATATCAGAAAACTATTTTGATAAGCCCAAGCAGGCTAAAGCCCCAGGGGCCAGAAGAGGTGAGGCCGACTCTACATTTTTCTTTGGAGCCGACAAAGAAAAATAAGTGAATTAAAATGTAGACAAAGATAAGCAACCAATGCAGTACGAAGAAAAGCACAAGTAGACATATAACCCTAAAGCCCAATCAAAGTTGATACTTGGGGGAAACAATGGGCCATAAACTTTCTGGGTGGATGAGAACGTTCATAGCCGACAACGGGAGATAGTGAAAGAATGTTCCGATCTCTCAAAGAGAAAATAAATAAAGAATATTCATTCAAGAGGAAAATTATTGCCAAATTATTCTGACAAGCTCTCAAAGCCAGCCTAGAATTCTAGAATGTAAAAGTCTTGAAGTGCCCAAACATAATCGCAACCCAAATTATTATCCATATCATCGGGTAATAACCCATTAAATTAAAGATTGCGACATCTTCAAATAGTGGATACAGAAGAAATACAAAAGGGGAGAGTTGACATTATCAGATAACATGTTAATTCATCCAAAAAAATCCACCTGGGCGGTCACATCCTTTTCTGTACCCTCACCTGAAGAAACAATAATCGAAGAACCTATTCAAAAAGAGCAATGGGAGACCGTGATCTCCGAGAAGATAACCAAAATGCTTAAATTATTAGAAGGAGTTCCAGGTGTAAGGTGGAAGTCTCCTACTGAGCCAGTGCTAAATTTAAAGTGATTACATGTGTCATATGCATCCACCTCCATCGAAGAAGGGGGTCCATAATAAAGACAAGGAGAAGAATATGGTAATCAATGAAGATATTATTCCTAAAGACTCTAAGAAGAAATAGGCTTCAACTAAGGGGATAGATTATGACATCTTATCTCGCTTGAGAAAAATCCCAGCATAACTTAGCATATATGACGCCCTCGTAATGTCTAAATACATTCGAGATACTCTTATTCAAGATCTCAAAAACCTTGAAAGATATGATGCATATTTTTTTGAACATAATGTGATAGAAGTGCTACAAGCTTGAAATAAGCTAATAATCACTTTGTCAAGGATAATCGAATGCTCAAAATGGTAGATCATAATCTCCCTCTATATGTTATGCTAGAAAGTGATGGTATGATGATCAGTTAGATCATGATCGATCATGAGTCCTCCATAAATCTCATAAGCTTAAATGAATTGAGATCATTATGCCCTGATGTGCAGCATCTTAGACAAGAGAAGTTAATTATATATGGATTCAATGAGAAGGGGTAGAGGACCCTGGGATCATTTACGCTCTCCCTCACATTTGAAGAACTTCATATATATGTCAAATTTCATGTAATTAATTTAGATACCTCATTTAAGGCTCTTCTAGGTCACTCATGCTTGCATGAGTATGGCATCATCCTGTCAACACTACATTAATGTATCAAGTTTCTTACGGATGGAAAAGAATTCAGAATCTCTGGTGACATCCAATCCTTTGTAGTCCATGAAGTAACAATCTATGAAGATTCCAAATACTTCATTCTTAAAAAGCTGAAGCCGTCAATCTCTCTCAAGGCTCGGGCATCGAATCCAAATATTGCAAAGCGACTTAAAAAAGAAGGCAAGAAAAAGTAGGTGGGGAGAAAGAAGGCAATGCTGACTCTTTTGAAAGCACTGATTATTCCTAAAGAAAGGAAACATGTGCCTCATCTAAGGAGTGGCACAGATGAAGGTGATGTTATCTCTACTAAATCCTAGAGGGTATGCTGGTCAACGGCCAAAGGGATAAGGGAGGTTGAATACTCAAATAATGATTATGAATTTGACTCTATATACATGAACACGATTCAAGAAATATTCTCCAGAAGAATAGCTGGCCTATCACAATTAGATAGTGTACTTATAATCATATGCATTCCCCTAAAACACTTCAAGGAAATTATTCCGCAAGAGACACATAATGTCAAAGAACTAGCAACATTCTATATACCTCCCACCAAAAAAGGGCTGGGCTAATTAGTTTATTTTATTCAATTAGAAAGCTCCAAGAAGAAGGAAGTTGTGATTAGTTCTGTAAGCTCGTCGATTTTGGGGAATTAGTACCTATGAGGTTTCCTTGGTATAATACCAAAAATATCCAAAGAATGTTATGAAAGTGAGGTAATACTCGTTCCACTAGATAATAAGTTTATTTCTGCTTAAGCCTCTAGTATCAAAGAAATCCTCACTCTTTATTGAAGAATGATATTTTTGCAAAAATAGGTATTAAATTTATCATGTAAAAATACCACCGAAAAGAGATCTGTCTAGCAATTACACATAGGAAAGTTGAATATGATAATGATATGGAAGAAGATATCCTTAAAGTTAATCTCTTAAACAATCAGACTATAGAAGCCAAGCCTATGCTAGAAGAGCTAAAAGATGGTGGGTAGGTAACCACTATTATTGAACTGAAAGAAATCAATTTGGGAACTGAAGAAGACCCTAACCCAACCTTCATTAATGCTCATTTACACAAAGAGCATATTGAAGAAATAAAGAAGCTTCTCTATGAAATTAGAGACTTATTTTCCAAGACATACGCTGATATACCTGGCTTATCCCCTGACATAATAGTTCACATATTAGCCATTAAATTGGATATAACACCCATCAAACAAGCTCCAAGGAGAATGAGATTAGAGAATGAGGAACATATGATTGTACATATGAAGAAGCTCGTAGATAAAGGCTTCATTTGTGAAGAAAAGTATGCCAACTAGATAGCCAACATTATCCCCATAAAAAAAGAAGATTGGTCAGATATGTATCTGCATCTACTTCAGGGACTTTAATAAAGCAAGTTTGAAAGATGAGTTTCTACTCTTAGTATAAGAACTTCTAGTTGTAACACATCCAACTATCATATATTCTTCTTCATGGATAGATCATCGATCTATAAATAAATTAAAATGGTGTCTGAAGATGAAAAGCATACATTATTTAGAACACCTATAGGCATAGTTTGCTACATGATCATGCCCTTCGGCCTGAGGAATGCTGGTGCCACATATCAATGGGCGGTTACACACATATTCGAAGAGCTGATTCATCAAAAGGTAGAATGTTATATAGATGACCTGGTCATCAAGAGCATGGACTGAAAAGATCACCTTAATGAATTGAGGATAGTTTTCAAGAGGATCAGAAAATATGATCATAAAATGAACCCTCTTAAGTGTGCATTTGAGGTCTCCTCGAGAAAATTTTTGGGGTATGTTATTCATCATCGAGGAATCAGAATAGACCCCAACAAGATCAAGGTGATTATGGAGATGCCACCCCCAAAGAACCTTCAAAAATTTCATTCCTTACTAGAACAACTGGCTTTTATTTGATGATTCATATCAAATATTTTGGGTAGGTGCCATCCATTTTCAAAGATGATGAAGAAAGATGTTTGCTTCACATGGGACGTAGAGTGCTAGGAAGTATTTGATAGTATCAAAAGATAATTGTTGAACCCACCTATTCTTGTTACACCAATTCTATAGAAGCCTCTCATACTGTTGATGACAGTACTAGAAGTCTCTCGAAGTATTATTAGCCCAACATAATGAAGAAGGTAAGGAGAATGTGCCATACTATATTAGTTGAAGTTTGATTGGAGTGGATATATATTATTCTCATATTGAGAAGCATTGCTTGGCACTAGTTTTTACAATCCAAAAACTTTGTCACTACATGCTCTCTCATTAAATCAAATTGATATCAAAGATCGATCCGTTAAAGTTGTTGATGATAAGACCAGCATTGATAGTTCATTAAGCTAGGTAGACAGTAATACTCCTATAATTTGGTATCATATATGTTCTGCAAAAGGTAGTAAAATGGTATGTGTTAGTAGATTTTCTCGCAACACATCCTATCTTAATGACCTGAGGGAGGCATAATAAGATTCTCATTCAACTTTTCTGAGCCTCGAACAAATAATAAGGCTGAGTATGAATCTCTAATAATAAGACTGGAGATTGAGATCAATGTCAGAATTCAAAATCTCTAAATCTTTGGTGATACCCAACTTGTTATAAATCAAGTACTCGGAGTTTACCAAATCACCAAGTTCAAGTTGGCCTATTATCATCGGTAAGTTTTTAAGCTTATAAAGTAAATTCCAGTTGTCAAATTAGCTAAAGTTCCCCAAGCCCAAAATAATAAAGCTGTTTTCCTAGCCAAATTGACTAAAGAAATGGAAAATATAGATAATGAGAGGCCTATAATAATTAAGGTTCAATGTCACAGGTCATAGAGCCAGCATTATTACAACTCCCATAGGCAGAGGGAGTACCAAGCTCAAGCCAGCAGGATATAACTTCGGTTGATCCTCAACCTCCCTAACCAGACAATCTTGAAGATCAACCTAAAGAACACCAAGCTCCTAAAAGAAGACAAAAGATTAGCCAAGCTTCA
Source organism: Dendrobium catenatum (assembly GCF_001605985.2). Lineage (NCBI taxonomy): Eukaryota > Viridiplantae > Streptophyta > Magnoliopsida > Asparagales > Orchidaceae > Dendrobium > Dendrobium catenatum. The sequence continues at coordinate 1,328,255 of NW_021318604.1, read as the reverse complement.
AAATCATGATGGCATTATTTAGATATCGAAGAAGAAGATGACAGGAGATGGCCTTTTATTGACTACTTCAAAGAAAGTAAACTACCAGTAGACAAGACATTAGGTGCTCAAATCAAGAAGAGAACATTGCAATATGCATTTACCAACAACTCGTTGTATCAGCTTGCTTTTGATCAAATGTGGCTAAGGTTCCTAAGGACTAAAGAAGCTGATATAGTAGTATAAGAGGTTCATGAAGGACTTTGTGGAGCACATTAATGCACCCTTAGAATGGTGACTAAAATAAAAAAAATGGGTTACTATTGACCTAGAATGATAAAGGATTATATCAATCATACTAAGAGGTGCCATGAATGTCATATTCACGATCATCTTTCACATCATATACCAAATCCACTACACCTTACAATAACATCCTGGACATTCAAATGTTAGGGTACTAATGTAATTGGGATGATAGATTTGCCATCATCAGGAGGACACTGCTTCCTTTTGGCTATGACTAACTACGTTTTTAAGTGGGCAAAAACTTCTACGTTGAAACAAGTCATACTCAAGCATGTGATAAATTTCTTTATCCACAATATTATCTATAGATTTAATATATCATGTCACATAATCTCAGACAATGGCATAACCTTTAATAGTACTAAAATCTATAAGTTTGTCGATCGGTATAAAATTATTTGGTGATATTATTTAATATGCAACCTAAGAGCAAATGGCATGGTGAAAGCCTTCAACAAAAAGTTGGTAAAATTACTAAAAAAAATTCTCACCAAGAATAAAAGAGAGTGGTGTATGAAGATGGCAGAGGCATTGAGGGTGTATCATACAACCTAACAAATACTGACCAAAGTTACTCAATCACTATTGTTCGGAGTTGAAGCAGTGTTGCCGCTAGAGGTTGAATTACCATATCTTTGGGCCGCTATCCAGAATGAGCTTACTCAAGAGCAAAATGCTCGATTAAGAATGGAGGAGCTAGATGCACTCGATGAAGTCAAGTTACAAGCTCAACAAAATTTAGGTATTTACTGAGTAAGGATGATGAAGTCCTTTAATTGAATGGTGAGGCACCATGTATTTAAAGAAGGAGAATAGTCCTAGTGTAGAGACAGAAAATCATCCCGCACTAAAAAATTGATGGAATATTTGTATGCAACTGGGAAGGACCTTTCATCATTGAAAAGATGTAATATGGAGGAGTATATCAACTAATCGATCTGAATGATTAAAGGCCCATGCCAACAATAAACGATTGATATTTGAAGAAGTACTATGCACGAAGACTAAAGTTCTATACTTAATGTATCATGTAATAGTTGAATTGTTATGTATATATGTATATATATATATATATATGAAAAGATGTAATATGGAGGAGTATATCAACTAATCGATCTGAATGATTAAAGGCCCATGCCAACAATAAACGATTGATATTTGAAGAAGTACTATGCACGAAGACTAAAGTTCTATACTTAATGTATCATGTAATAGTTGAATTGTTATGTATATATGTATATATATATATATATATATATATATATAT
>NW_021318604.1:1296375-1318760 GCF_001605985.2 Dendrobium catenatum | reverse complement strand
CCCAATATATTGGGCTGTCCACTAAAGGACCTATGGTTCGCTCATTTCTTACCGATGAATTTGATTGGAGTGATGTAAATGGAGTCCTTAGGAATACTGCTTTTCATCAACACCAATCTCTTGTTCAATCCTTAACTCGAAATGCCCGTATAATTCAACATGTTCTTCGAACCTCAATAATACCCAAAGGTGGCGACCGTATCAATCTGACCCCGACCTTATCTGTCGCCACCTATCTTATTATGTCCAACATTAAGTTTGATGAGGTCGATTTAATTAGCAACTATATTCGCCACATGACTTTTGTTCGTCTACCTACCACTCGACGGAAACAGAATCTGGCTCTTGGTCACCTAATAGGATATATCCTCTACAATAAATATCAATTGTCCTACCCTAGTGAACCCGACATTCTTCCTATTTTTTATACGGATGCTTCCTTCAGTATTCTCTTTCATCGGGGACACGAGCCTGAAGAACCAGTCTTTGATGAAGAAGAAGGAGAAGATGCCCCAGCCGCAGCTCCAGCTCGACCACGACGCCATGCCGTACCCCGAGCACCTTCGACCAGTTGCAGACTCGTCTCGACATGCAAATTCAAGAACAATATCAGCAGCATGAGACTGATATGCAATGGTTTGGAGAACGTTTCACTGCAATTGATCACCGATTTGATGTTCTATTTCAATATTTTCAACCAAATCCACCTCCACCACCAACTAATCAGGACCCGTCTGCTTAGATTGTTTATGTTTGCATTGTAGTTTTTCTTCTTTTGCTTTTTGCTTTTACTTGCTCCTCCTTTTTGTGCTGTCAAAAGGGGGAGAAGTTTGTTGTACCTGTTGTTATGCCTGTTATTTAAATGCATTCCTTTTGTTTTGTACTTGCTTTTGGTATCCTATTTTTTTTCTTTTCTTCTTGCGTTTAATTAAAAAAAATAAAAAAAATATAAATACAAAAAAAAAGAAATGTTTTTCATTCTAACTTGCAACAAATTATTTGACATCATCAAAAAGGGGGAGATTGTTGTAACCCATGACCCCGAGTTTGAGATTTTGATGATGCCAAATAATGAGTATTTTTGAATAACTATTCATTGAATATTATTTTATTTGCTATTGTCCTTGAGTACTAATATTTCAGGAAGATCACAAGTGACTCAGCACGAAAGGAAGACTCAAGACCGGGTAGATTAGGAGTATGAGTCAAACATTATATTTTTCTATTTATTTTGTTTTTACTTTATTGAGTCTGGCCACAAAATGCATAAGAATAAGAGCAACCATGCACACACACAGGGGGAGAGTTGTTTTTTAACTGCAAAATGTAATAAAATTTCTTCTCTGGAGATCGTACTGTACGATTGTAATTCGTACTGTACGATTGTAATTCGTACCGTACGATCCAAACCATGTGGACGATTCTGTGAATAGATCATACTGTACGAATGTATTCGTACTGTACGATATGTTCAGATCTAAAACCCTGGCCGTAGTTTAGTTTATGTAAGTGATTTTGCGCCGTTCGTGCTGTACGAACATGTTCATACTGTATGATATATTTTAAATACTTACTTAAATTAACCCGTGATTAGTGCATGAAATTCAGCCCTAATTAAATTTTGAACATCGTACTGTACGAACCAGATCGTACCATACGATGAACATAGATGAAGTATGATCGTCCCGGATATCGTCCTGGACGATCTCTTGGTTTTTGTCACATCAGACTGTACGATAGTAATCGTACCATACGATGAACAGAGACGACATCTGATCATCCAGACCATCGTCCTGTATGAATAGTATTTTGTTGGTTCCTACCGGACGATATTATATCGTACAGTATGAATTGTTTTTGAACTGTTCGTACATCTTCGTACCAGGACGACATCTGTTTATGAAGATCGTACTGTATGATGTTGAATCATACTGTACGAACAGTAACGGCTACTTTTGAATTCAGAGGGAGCCTTTTTTAGATATCAATCAAGTCCTTTTTCAGTAAGAATCACAGAGGGGGTGAACGTGGTTAGGGAGGGATTCTAAGGGAGAAAACTTTAGAGAAGTTCTTGAGGGTTGAGAGAGGAAGGAGGAGGTGAGCGTTGTGAGGGAGAAGAAGTGTGAGGGAGATCACACGGTTGGTCCGAGCTTGCTGCATCTTGCTCCTCCTGTGGCCCTAGAAGGATTTGAGGGAGGATCTCCAAGGGAAAGGCTCGTCTACATTCGTTACCTCGAGGTTCTCTGCCTTCTCCAGGAGGGAGAAAAACGAGAAGGTTCTCTACCGTCACCAAGAGGACGAAAACAGAGTTTGGCACTCCACCACGCCGGGTTGGTGAAAGGGAGGTTTGTAAAGGCTTCTCCACCTTGCTGAGGGGGGCAAAATGAGAACTATTTTTGATAGTGAAAATCCCGGAGTGGAGGACTCCGGGGAGTGGACGTAGGTCATATTTTGACCGAACCACTATAAAATTCTTGGTGTGTTTTTTTCTTATCGTCATTTACTTTTTACTTGCATTTAATTTTTATAAATATTGCATGGTGAAATTTTGTGGAAGAAAACTTGCTTAAAATTTTGTTATAAAATTTCAAAAACAACAAAAAAATTAGAACTCTTGTTTTGGGTTATTTTTATTAAGAAAAAGATTTTCACAATTCACCCCCCCCCCCTCTTGTCGTTTAGTATTAATTTCTAAAACATAAAAAACCTATTTAACCCCTTCCTGCAGAATAGGAGATTCGCATATTTATCTAGGTTAACATCGTGATTTGTGCCAAGATCCAAAGATAAAGGTTCAAAAATATAAATTAACAAGAGGTTTTTTATGAATGTTAAAAAAAATGTTAAAAAAAAAACTATTTAACCCCTAAACCCTAAGAGGTTCTTCAAGAATGTTAAAAAAAAATGTTAACTTCAGTTTCAACATATACTAGTGATTCTCTAAAATTTCTAGGACATTGCCTTCTCCAATATCTCAAAACTTCATGGGTTATAAAAGAAGGCTTTCGAGGCCATGTGCTTCAACAAATCGAGCTAAAGTGGCATAAGTTCTTCTGCAACATGAAGCTTAAGGTTCAAATGGGTGTATGGAGTCAAACTCAATAAGCCAAGATGTGGTCCAGTCGCTGGTAGCTCCATCTACTCAACTAGCCATAAGAAAGGTCGTAGTAGTGGAAACCCATTTCTTCAACCTATTAGTAGGGATTATAAGAAGCATGAAGGCTTATTTGACTTGACAAGTATTAGTAGTCGTAGTCCACAAAAACTTCCCAATTGATCAAAGAGTCAAAGTTATATTGGGATGATTGTATTTCCAATCAACATAGCTACCATATGTGGTAGGCTCTGAAATCTAGAACCATAAAGGTTGATTTCAAATCTGCAAGCTTCAGTAAAATCATTTTCGAGAGAGCATTTCCCCATAGCTTAAGTCTAAAGCCTAAATAGGAGTATGAGGTTGAACTCAATAAGCCAAGATGTGGTTGAGTCACTGGCCGCTCTGTCTACTCAATAAGCCATAAGAAAAGACATAGTAGCAAAACCCTCATTTCTACAAGTGGATGATGAAGAGCTATTAAGTCCTAATTCTTCCAATATGATGAACTCAAGTAACCAAGATTGAAGACTTCCTGGTCAATTGAGGATCAAAATGCTACATACATATGGTATTATCTGTTCAACTTGAAACCTATAACTCCTTCAACAAATTTATAAAGCGCAAAGCAACTATTGACTTTCATCAATCTACAGATGAATACTCTGGGAACCTAAGTACAAAAGTGTTATATCATTATCATATGGTTCCCTATTTGATAGAAGATAATATGTTAACTAACTATGGATACATCAAAATATTTATAGAGAAAGAAAATTAATATGACATCCATACAAGCTCTTCGAGATCTACTAAATAAAAGCCCCATCGTGACATCTCAAAACAAATATCTAGATATCCACAGAGTCGATCAACATACAACAAACATGGTTCACTCTAGACGCATACCTTATTTATTGGAGGGCATTTATTGACCCGTATATCAAAAAAAAAAATACCATACATATTCAATTAGTTCAATGTCAAACACAACATGCTAAATTTGTGCCTAATTTGTAAAGATCCAGCACTGGATGTCCTAGGCACGTTGATGCTAATCTTGCCACTCTTTGTACATCTGCACCCCGTCATTAAATGGTTGAAGGAGCAATGCCTTCGAGATGCTCTTCCCCTCTTCCCACTCATAAACCTCACAACTAAAAGCCTCGTAAACCTCACAGACCTCCTTTGACCTCCAATTCCCTACTCAATCTCCTCCCTAGCCACAAACTCCTAGCCTTCTTTGCCTCCTTTATTTTTGTTCAGTTTTGGATCCTTCATCATTGATCGACTTTGCCCCTTTGATAGCGCTCCCTTCCAGTAAAGTCAGAAGTTAAGACATTTGATCAGAAGCAACAATGCGAGTTCTCTTACTATGAAGTAACTCTTTTCCTTCTACCGGCCACATGCTTCTTCATCCCCTTTGATGTTGTTCGACTTTGCTCCTTCTGAAAGTTTGTTTGGGATGTTAGGCCCTTATGAACTAATCCCAAAACTAACCAAAAAAGGGGTGAATTGATCTTTTAAAATAAATCATTCGATCAAAGACACAAACCAAGATTCACCACATAGAAAACACAATGCGGAAATTAAATGAGGAAATAATAAAGGAAAGAACACACCAGATTTATAGTAGTTCGGTCAAACATTGACTTACGTCCACTCCTCGGAGGCACCCGCCAAGTATTGCACTAAACTAAGGGTCTCTCCTTTAGCCCCCACAACTAGGCGGAGAAGCCCTTACAAAATCACTTCCACCTTCCCCAGTGCGGAAGAGTCGCCGGGTCGTTTGACACCAAAGAGAACTTCTTCTTCTGTGAACTTCCCTCAAGATAAATCTTGAATTCGACGGTATTAAGGTGCAAGCCTGCCAGAGCAACCATGTGGAATCCCCCTCTATACTCCCTTGAGTCCCCCCTCACAGGATCTTCTCCCTCTCTCAAACTTCACCCATTCCTTACTCCCTTTCAAGCTTTCTCTTCAAGTTTCCCCCAAAAAAATGAAGCTACAATGACTGCCAAAGACACTTACAAAAGTGCCTTGTCAAAAGCTTAAATAGAAGATCTCAAAATGAGCTCATTAATATAACTTGTCAACTTTATCGTCCAGACCGATATGAATATTGTCCTGGCCGATCAGTACAAAATAAGCTCAATTAGCCTGGATGATTTGGGATGATCTAAAGAAAAGTAGTTACATCGTCCAGGCCGATACAATATCGTCCTACCCGATTAATTCAAATCCGAGGACAATCGTCCTGAACATCACCCGGAATAGAGTCTGGCCGATGTTAATCATCCAGGACATCATCCTAGCCGATCCTGTGATCGGCCCGACCGATGTGATCGTATCAATCAGCCTTAATTACTTTCTATAATTGCTAGATTAATTTAGTCATATTTATGTTGCATCGTCCAGGCCGATGTTTAGATCATCCTTGCTGATATCCTAAAATAAATAATACCTAAATTGATCATGGCGGCTGATTCTTTCTGATTTGAGCCTATCATCATGGCCGATACAATTATCATCCAGGTCGATCGGCTTAATGATGGCTTCCTTAATGAGGATGATGCCCTAATTAGGGTTTCTGTTTTTGAACCGATCATCCAGGCCGATATAAATATCATCCTGTTCGATGTTACCAAAAATAGTAAATTCTAGGGAACAGACAAAAAAAATTATAAGGTGTGTGTGTGTAAAGTAACATAGCATCAGGAGCCACACTAAATATAATATACTCAAGAAAGGAAAAATGGGTACAAACTGACTCAGACTAGTTTACCCAATCTTGAGCTGGTTCCAAATTGCAGTCTGATCTTGTGGACCTAAAATGTCAATAAATAAGGCAGTCGTAGAAAAATAGGAGTGTTTGTTATCATCAAAATCATAATCCATGAAAATAGATCTGTAACACCTTCAACGATGTTCCTTCCTGTAGAATTAGAAGTTAGGATATTTTAAGCAGAAGTAAAGATGGGAGCTCACTCACTATGAAGGCGATTTCTCCCATCCCGTACATTTTTTCGGCTAGATTGCATAAACCCTTGTGGCTAATAGAGGGAAATAGAGGGATTTATTTCTATGTGAGATTTAACAGCTCCCTAATCCTACCTAAATCCACTTAAATCCTATTTATATAAATTATGCTTAAATCTTGTGTAAATCTACATCAAATCCTTCATTAATTATGTTGTAATTAAATTATTTATAATTAATTTTAGATTAAACACAATTAATTATAAAATTTAATTCTAATTATTTTATAATTAATTATAAATTTAATCTAATTTATTTATAACTAATTTTAAATTCAATATAATTAATTATATATTAAATCTAATTAATTACATATTATATATAATTGATTATAAATTAAATCTAATTAATTTATAATTAATATTAAATTAAATATAATTTGTTATATTTTATAGATAACTAACTATAGTTAATTAATATTTAAGAATAAGTCAAATGTGTATGCCCCTACCGTCGCCGACGACTTCTACGCTTGTATAAAGATACAAACCTTATCCTCGATACTTACAATGTGGCGAACAACTACCCATGCGCACTTTTCTTAGCACGATGGGAGAAAGTTTGTTGTAGTACTCACGGTGAGGCTGGTAATCCCCCTAAAGTCTTATTTTCAGCATTTTGAGCTCGTTGAGGGACCTCCTATGCACGCTTTTCTTAGGGTGGTGGGAGGAAACTTGGTGAGATGCTTATGGTGAGGAAAGCAAGCCTTGTACAATCTTTTCTTAGCATGGTGGAGCAAAATATAAGTACCCATACATGGGAAAATCACTATACATTTTAAGCAGGTACCTCTAAAGACCCATGCACGCCTTTCTTGGCGTGATGAAATTGAACGTGGTGTCGTTAGACACTGATTATACACACTATCTTGGCATGGTGGAAAGGCTCTAACTCCCTGTATTTCCCCCAAAGGGGAGATATACTAGGATGCTATCAAAATTTATATTGTAGTACACAAGACATTAATAATAATAATTCACTTGAACACCAATATATAGGACTTGAACTTGTGCAGAAATGCACAAAACTTGAACAACCGTGTAGAGAATTGATTTTGAAGTGAACAAACAAGGGACTTGAACTAAACAGCAGGGAACTGAACCCTAAATACAAAAATGCATAATAATCATCAAAATATAAAAGATAAATGATAAATTTGATTATTCAAATAAGTATCAAACCATAAGCAGGGGACTCATGACGAACATAACCTTGATGCTTGTAGATAGTGAATGATGATCAGTTTATAACAATTACAAATAAATATCAATCATCAGAATCTGTGAGTAAATAAGATAAGATGCATAATGAATGATGCTCATGAATGCAATTGACTTCTAAAATAGTTTCTACAAGGTAAGTTGTACTGTACTTGCAAATAATAATAGCAAGTTTCATAACGCATAAGTGTCTCCCACATGCAATAATGAAATCCCCAACATAAGAAACAACACCTATAGATTGAAATGGAGACATTGACAATTAGTGAAAGACCCATCGCTACAAATAAGTATAATCAACAATGACCTGTGAATGGTGAAGGTAGATATGATGCAAGTAAACTAACTCTCCTACAAGTACGCCTAGGAGATTATAGTGAACATGAGCATTCCCTATAAGCAGTGATAATTAATATGATACTTATGCATAACAAAAATGGGCATATAATAAGTATGACAAATCCCATGTGGACACAAGTACATATAACACCTACAAACATCTATTGGAGATATGTGCCTATAGTGAATAACATGCAACAGTCGTTGTTAGCATGGAGATGAGCATACAAATCTACATACAATTAACATCTAAAAATAAATGATGAATATATATAATACCTACAGAGTGGTGATTGAGATGTTATAAGTACAAAGAATACCTTGTGAATACAAGTACAACACCTACATTAACAGTGATTGAGATGTTGTGAGTATATTGGGTATAAAAATATCTCGACGCACTAAAGAGAGTTAAAGACTGAGCACTTAAAGAAAAAGAAAAAAGAGAAGAGAGATAAAACATCTCATTCTACTATCTCCTTAGAAGTACCAAAGCTCACAGAAATATACAGTGCCATTCAAAGGAAGACCCAAATATCATGTCCCTCAACTCAATGCCTCACCTTCATTGTGAATCAAGGACAAAGTAATATAATGATGGACAAACTGAGCCTTTGGTCTTAGCAGCTTGTGATACATCATCTATCACAAAACAACCTCGTGTCATTTAAATGTGTTTATCTAATCCAAACAAAGGCATTGATTTGCAGATCTAATCTCTCGATTAATGAGAAAAGGGAGTCTACATTAGAACAACAAAGTACCTAGTGGCAGTTGAGCGACAACAAAATGATTCACCTATAAACAAAAGCAGAGAATCAATAGTAAAATTCACGGGCTACTTGAGCACGATGGCATGCCATCAGATCTGCAATCTTCGTATAAGTAGATAGAAGGTGTCAATAAATCCTAAAATAAAGCCATGTGCATTCAGCAACAATAGTCACTTATGCAGCTGAACACCCATCTAGACCGCATGTAAATATTTTAGAATGCCCCCACAATATGCACTATAATTTGTATACACATATACATAAAAATACACATGCAATTATATGTATATATGGGCCCCGGCGAGTGTGTTATGGGTATACACGTAATGTTTAGGGATGTTGTGCAAGTTAATAAATGAACCACAATTTGAGCTCGATCCCTCTATATGGATAGATAGAGTCCGCATAGCTCATATTATTAAATATTTATACGGCCAAAGTGTCGACTAGAATATCTATTTTATACGTTAATATAAGGCCTTAAAGGTCTATAACAAAAGAAATTCATCAAAAAAAACATACAGCGTATGGACCCGATCCTTTGTCAACCAGTAGATAGAGTCGACAAGGTCTACTCAATATATAATTGCCCATTAACTCCCTGATCATGGTCGTGTTGAATATAAATCTCAACCGGATGTGATCAAATATTTCAAAATGCCCTCAAAAGCACATAAAATTCAAAAATTTGAAAATACCAAAATTTAACATATTTATAATTAAAATTAAGTTATCAAATACTTAATACAAATACAAATCCACTCTGCACAACAGTTTGCCGAGGTGGACAAATCTGGAAACTACTTCAACTCACAAAGAGCTAACATCTAGTCGAGAATATCACTAAGATCCATTCTCAATCAATCTTTTGCTAGTAAGGACGTGGTACTTATCCTTTAATCGGTGGTTTCACCGTCAAATATCACCACACCTATGGTTTTGTCATCAAGTGGCACTACAGGTAAACAGTTATGATCGAGACCCTCTAAACCGGGTGATTTGCAACGAAATGGCACAACTATATTATGGTCATGGTCAACGCAAGTATGTTCCCCAAATGGCATTAAATTGTTGAGCAATGAATCAATAGGATTTAATCTATAGGGCACAAAGCCCTCTATCAGCTAAGGTGAATTTAAATTTGTCCCCTTAGACAAACATCCATGCTAGGTCTACAAGGTACCCTTGGATGACACTACCCATGGCTACTGACATGGATCTTTCTATCAGGTTAGGTTGACTACCTCCTTTGACTAAATAGACCAGGGACCACAATGGCCCGGGACGATGAAACCATGGGATCTTGATCATGCTCAATATAACTCCACCCACCATCCTCATTAAGTGCAATATGGTGAAATTTCAATGTTAAATATAAAACTTTTTAAATATCCAAACCCATGTTGCTACTATATGTCGGATACCGTGTATCTACGACAAGCCTTAATCTAAAGTTCCCTCTTATGATCGGGAGGGGTAATTAACTATAGGGGCTTGCGCCTATAGGAAACCATAACTCAGATCATAAACTCCTCGCAAAATGAGGGCGAAATCTCTGGGTGTGTTTTATCTACAATCCTAATATACCTTCTAAAAATTTACCCTGTAACTTAATCCATTAAAACTCCCCCGAAAAGCAATGTGGATGCCAAGGATGAATTTTTGGAGCCCACATAGAGCCTTCTTCTAAAGAGTGTATCCTAGTTCAACCACACAATAAGTCGAGGAAATATATTGAAGATATGATAAATCATCTAAAGGAAAATATAAAGAAGATATTTGAAGAAGATGATGAGATAACATCTTTGAATTGCTTAAATGAAGAGATGACTAAAAGTATATTCAAGTTGGATACTCGATCGACTATTCAGAAAGAGAAGAAGAAAGCAAAAATAAGTTCTTCGAATATTGAAGAAGAGGAAGAAGATGAAGATTATAAACCCAGTTTGACTAGCAGTCTTTTAGATTAACTAAGTCAAAAAGGTGAGCAAATAGGTAAATTGGAAAAGAAAATGGAAGAGTAAATGGCATGTTACACCCACTCTGCAAAATAATGAAGCCCCTTTTGCTAAAGCTCAAATAGATTAATTCCAACATAAAGTGTGTAATATTGCAGTAACCTTAAAGAGGCAGTGAAAGAAAATAAAATTGAGGTTGTAAAATCTGAGAAGGAAATAGTTCAAATAGTAGACATTAAACAAATAATAGAATAATAAGTTAAAGAGGATCTAGCTTAGTCTAAGAGTATTTCGTCTATTCTAAGGGGTAAACCCTATTCAAATGAATAAGATTTAGTTCCTTATTCCAAAGGATTCATGCCACTCTCATTCAAAAACTTTAATATAACCAAAAATTCAAAGAAACCCTTAGCACATTTTAGGCCTAGTTGTTGAAATGTAGGAGGTAGTGATGCTTTACTATTTAGACAATTTGTAAGTAGTCTGTTTAGTATAGCCTTTGAATGGTACACTGAAATACCCAATGGGTCAATACACACCTTCACAAAATTTGAGCAAATGTTGATATTACTAGAGCACGTCACCATGTCACAGTAGGAGATTTGGTAGTAGAAAAGTAGAAAACATATGAAAGACTAGTTGAGTATATCTTAAGATGGAAAAATATTAGCATGAAATGTGAACCTTAACTCTAGGAGCAACATTCTATAGAGATTGTTTTAAAGAATATCCATGGTCTAATTGTTTTTTCATTAAAAGGGTTAAAACCTTTAAGAAATTATTGAGTAAAGCCTCTAATCTTCAAGGGGAAATGTATCAATTAAACTTCTTAAAAGATCAATCTTCCATAAAAAAGAGAAAAGTGAAACCTGCTATGTAGGGCTGTGATTCCTTCATGTGAGTGCCACTTTAGCTACATGATCCCCATAGTCATTCTCTTTAACATAAACTTTTTTTTTTTTTTTACATAAACTTATTTAAATACTTGTGTGCTATCAACATAGGGCTGTATGGATATAAACCAGTAAGTACTATTAAACTATATTAACTTATTAAGGTCAAAGTCTTTTATAGGGGCACAAAATCTCTTACAATTTAAGGAATAAAGTTATTAAGATTGAGAGAGAGAGAGAGAGAGAGAGAGAGAGAGAGAGAGAGAGAGAGAGAGAGAGAGAGAGAGACTGCATTGCAATCATATTGCCTATGATCAATAAGCTATAAGATCTTTTATCTTTTAGAAAATGAAGCTACGGAAAAGCATTCGTAAATGAAGTCTATTTCCAATAATCATATTCCAGAGAAATGCAATCCCGTAATTGTAAATTTCTACAACGCATCAAGCTTCTAATGTATTATATATATTTAAAAAATATTTAGTTGCTAATAAAGAAAGCGATTTCGACAGGGAACAAATATATTGACTGCTCCTAAATGCGAATTTGGCAAGAAAATATATTGGCTGCTCCTACTAGCAAATTAGAGTGAAGCAATTGACCATAGACATATACTAGGCGGGTGACTCTAGAATGCTGGTTGTGGGCTGCAAGAATTGTCTAGTTTGTGGATGCTTTAGTCATTTATGCTTTTTTTTCCTTATGTCTGGGAGCATTATAAACGAAAATTGAAGTGCTATTCACAAATCAACAGAAACGCAGTGTCAGCATGTGTGGCTTAATCGAACCATGAACAATAATAACGCTGTCCCCCACTTGGCGTTCACTATCAATGTGACGGAACATGGCATAATTGTGACAAGCATTGGAAGTTAATTCATATTGGAAAATTATGAATCAAAATCCTTGATTTCCCCAGCCAAGCCACCACCAAATTCTGAATTGCAGTAAAAGAAAATTTAAAAAAAAAAAAAGGTTTTGAAGGAGTGTGTCAAACTGCATTCATCCAAACTTCAAAGCATCTGTTTTTGATTGGAATCCAACACGATATTTTACTTCTGATTAACGTTACAAAGAAAATATCAGTAGAAGAGAAAGAAATGCGCACTTCTATTAAACAGAACCGAAATTTTTTACATTGAACTTTTATTTTCTATATTATAAATACAGCACCCTTTTGTAAGATATGCAAATAATTTACAATTGTAACAAATCTAAACTAATAACTAAGAGCATAAAGAATTATTATTCTTAATCCTGCAACCTGGACGGTACCGACTAAATATTTACACAGCACTGAGAGACCTATTTCCTTTATATTGATTGAACTATGACAGCAGTGATGGAGTCTTCGAAAGTGGTTCGCTTTTATAGAGACCTAACTCATCTGTTATCTTTGAGCATAACTGCAAACATAAGCGGCAGATGACTTATCAAATCAGTACAACTTTATATTAGCATACCCTTCTTTATCATTTAACATTATCATTATTATAATTATTATTATTATTATCTTATGAAATATGAGAATATCCTGTACAAACAACTTGAATGAATAATTAACATAGATAGAAAATCAAAATTCAAAATCATTGCAACGAGAACTTGCCTTTCTATACAAAGTAGAATCCCCGTATGCTTTCCGTAGTTCCACAACGTAAAGGGATTTGCTGAGCTCAAATACCTGAATAGGAACATAATGCTATTTAGGAGAAGATGATAAGTTTTTGCACTATGTGCTTTTATAAAGAACTCACCTCAGCAGCTACAGAAACAGAACATGGGCTCCTTGAGGTGGTAAACACTCTAGTTTGCCGCATGATCTGCAACAGCAGGTAGTACATAAATGTATGCAACTTCACCATGCCATGTTTATTAACTAGAGCAATGTATCGGATATAAAAAGAAAAAAAAAAAACTAGTGTGGAAACAAATGTTGTACAATGCCTAAAAAATAATTTGATAAAGTTGATTATCGCAGCTACTGGATATTTTTGTCAGATATATAACTAGGCCATAAATTTTTTCATAGTTCATGAACGGTCTAAGTTCCTAAAGAAATAATACGAACCTTTCGGTTTCCACTTTGAACTTGGAAACCCATTTCAGTAATAATTTCATCGATCTTCTCAAACAATGTTTTGGGGGAATAGTTTGATGTGAATCTGATTTTCCTTTCAGAGACGTCCTGTTATTGTCAATGTAAAAGTTAACTGTTGTAATTTTAGCAATGTATGTTTGGAAATCCACATTTTAGCATTTTTCTTGAAGCCACCTTCATATGTCCATATTTTGTCAATACGATGGGCACAATTGGAAATACTAAAGTAGGATAAGCTTGTAATTTGGGCCTTACCTCTTTCTCGAAAAAGCCTGAAAGATCAAGACACGAAGACATTCCTATGAGCTCAAACGCATTGATTTGAGTAGGTATGCTTCTATGCTCATCTGCCTCATTGGACTGAAATAGTTTGCAGTAGTTTTAGGTTTAGATATAACTGCTTCAATGATACATAACAGTTTAAATCATACAGCAATTACCACTTTTAGTGAGAGGGATTCATCATCTGGGTATGAGTCATCATCATAAGGAACAGTCGGAGTATAATCTTGCTTAAACCAAACATCTTCCTTTATTTGAGAAACATTTATCCGAGATCTAGGATTCGGATCTAGAATCCTCCTCAGCATATTTTGAGCACCCTGGGAAAGGCATTTGGGGATCTGGGTATCTCCCTTAATAATCTGCAATAAATAACGTTGTTTTATTTAACGGACAACTCGAGTTTGGCATCAAAAAGCATTCACCAACATGAAACATTAACTAGCAGGGTCTGCTGTACTAGTTGCAGTTTTACTATTTAGAACATTAACTAGCAGGGTCTGCTGTACTGGTAGCAGTTTTTACTATTTAAGAGCTTAACAATTCACATAAGCCTTCAAATATCTTTAGCAAAACCTTTTGATAAAGAACTGCAAGATTCCGGTCATCAAATGGAAGCTCTCCGATAAGAATAATATAAAGGATTACACCACAAGACCAGATATCTGACAAGGCACCATCATAACCTCTGTTGGCAATGACCTAATGAAAATGCCAAAAAAGGTATTTCAGCTTAATTTTCAATAAGGATCCCAATCAAATCTGTACCGTGGTAGACAAAATTTGAAAATGTCACCTCAGGAGCAATGTAATTCGGACTTCCACAAGTCGTGTGCAACAGCCCATCATTCTAATAACGGAAATGAAAACAATAAATATTTAACCATAATCATGTTAAATAGTAGCTGACATGATTTCTTATACCACATACCCCAAGATGTTGGGATAAAGCACTAAGTCCAAAGTCAGAAATCTTAATTTTTCCATTTGCATCAATAAGAACGTTTTCAGGCTGCAACAAGACATTGGAGAAAAAAATAAGAATGACGGACAAAAAAATACCAATAATAGAAAAATTGACTTCAAATGGAGACTTTTCAAACAAAAGTTAATGCGAATAATAATCTAATAGCTGTCGTAAGCTGCTGATAATCTTTATCCATTTGATTCACAATTTTGTGATAAAAACAATTTGTTTAATCATCAATGATTCAGATCATTAGTAGCTATAAACAACGGAACTCGTTTAAATTAAATAACTAACAGAGGGTTGAACAACTACTGGTGAATCTTAGGATAATCGATAAATTTAGTTCAATGTAAACGCTTCAAGTCTTCAACTGCTTATGCTTTGTTTGTCCTAGAATCCATACATGCAGTAAGTTTCTCAATTGCAAAAACTTCCAAACATGCCAACCTAATGGATCGGATAGTTCATAAGGTAAGGTTATGCTCCAGAAATGCTGATCACTACCTTTAAGTCTCTATGATAAACTCCCCTATCATGACAGTAGCTTATTGCATCAATCAATTGCTGAAAAAGCTTACGGCCAACCTGCTCTGATAGCGCTCCTTTTGTTGCCTTCAAAATATGCCAACAAGAAAATACATACTTCATTATTAATGACAATTTGCTACACATGACAATTAAGCATAAAGTACAACTAAATTATTGGAAATAAAAAAGAAAGTTAAACATTATTACTATTTTATCAAATAACTCGCCACCATTGACGTATTCAAGTACCATATAGATTCTGGTTTTGCTTGCAGAGACCTGCCATTATTAGGACAAAAAGAAAAAAAAATTATGGTCCATAGCAAACATACAAGAAAAAAGTTTTTGTATAAGAAGACAATATGTCGTAACAAAGGCTGATAATTTTAGTAATGAAAATCATGGCTTTCTGGAGTGGCAAGGAATGCATAATAGCAATATATGACAATGAGAGGAAAAAAGACTAATGGCTTCAAACAAAACTATTACGTAAAAGTGAAGTTTTGTAAATTATGATTTCATTTGTGATGATTTTTTTATTACATCTTAAAGAAGCTTTTCAGCATTAAATTTTTAAAATTTATATAAAAAAGTTGCTTTAAAAGGCAATAACAAAGTCATCTCTAACGAAGCCTATATGTAGCTAAGGTTTTCGAACCTAATTTATAAAATTTTGGATGACTTACGGAAGGGGAAAAAAAAAATTCATGTATAATTTGTTTGCATTAAAATGTAAGAAGATAGCCGAAAAGGAGGCGATCACGAAGTGCATAACAGAAGTTGGCTTCGGCAGCTGGTCTAGCAATTGTGCTTACACCAAATGGCAGTATTTTATTGGACAAAACTCGCCAATGGGACCCAATAATCAAAATTTTCATTTGTACAAATTCTATTTTAAAATCTTAGTCAATCATCTACAATCCAACACAATGAAGAAATTAAGCAATGTTGACAAGCAATGTTTACGTTACATCCCCGTAACCTATTTACACGTCATGTTTATGTTTAAAATTTATTTCCGTTCTTATTACAAAATTTTATGTGGGAACTGTTTAACCTTAAAAAATTTTTGATATTAAGAACAAAAATGCAATGATGTGAAATTCATGGCCAAGAAAATATTTAAATGAACTAGCACTAAATGAGATAGAGATAGAACAGGGGAGAGTAAACGGTGACAAATTGTCTAAGACAATTTCTATCCATTCACTGACTTTTTGAACTCGGAACCTAATAGACCGAAACAAGCGTAATAGCACCTCAATTTCTCCGATTAAGTGCAAAAAAATTGTTTGGGCCGAGAAATCTCGCCCTCTCCTGAGAATGATCTATGATAAGTTGAACCTGAATATTTCATATTCCTATATTTTAAGTAGCATATCCAAATTAAAATTTTTTTCAAATCTCTGCTACAACTGCATTTGTTCTATGCAGTTTACCTTAGCAGATAGCAAGGTAATCCCCGCCCCGATTAGGGTGCTTCAAAAGCTTCAGCGTCACGATAGAAAGGAGTGAAAAAATACATTTGTCAATAAAATAAACAATCCAAAGAGAAACAAGGAAATCGGAAGTGATGAAAAACAAGCGAATCGAGAACGGGGGAAAGTACTTCAACGAGTCGAACGACGTTAGGGTGCTTCAAAAGCTTCAGCGTCGCGATTTCCCTCTTTATCTGAAACCGTTAATAAATAAATAAAGATCAATGCATTCCCCAATCCATATTGGCCCTAAAATTTCTTGCTAGAACCAACAAAGGATGGGAAGAAAAAACATACAAGAGAAGCCCGTAAATGCTTACCTGTTCGTCGATTTTGAGATCGAGGATCCGCTTTCGATCGAGGATCTTGACAGCGAATGCTTCGCCATTGTCGACCCTCCTAGCAAATTTCACTTTCCCGAAATTCCCTTCTCCCAGAGTCCGTCCGAGCTCGTATTTTCCATGTTTCATTCCCGATTCCCCGTTAATCTCCAGCCGAAATCCTACGAATAACGGTGGAATTTCGGCCAACGCTGCTGATCAAACAGTATTCCGTTGAGAGCTCGCAAATGGTGGCGCGACGGTTATATTTCAATCTTTTCACGGCTCGGAGCCACCCAGGCGAAATTTAAAAGTTATAGAACTTCCGCGGAATGGTGGACCCATTTCTTTGTTCCTTCTGTCTTCTGTGACAGTGGGAACCGACCATGCGAGAAACATAAAAAAGCCGAATGATTATAGAAATTACGGCCTTGAGGGGTGGTTTGATTTGGGAGAGAAATATTCCTGTCACCTTCCAAATCAAATTACCTTCCGAAACCTATCAAGAAAAAGCTACGCTTCCGGCAATAAGTTTATCCCGCGTCTGTCGGGAAAATTATATCTGTTGCGCGATACTCGGGATTTTCACCAAAAACTACGCTTCTCCTTCGTACATATATATAAAGAAAAACGCCGTGGGAACGTCGTGGCGTTTGATTAGTGGTTTTATTAAAAGTTTCTAAAGTTAAAAAGAAAATTAAAGCATGAATCACGATGGCCTCGACCATCATATTTATTAGGCCCTAAGTACGAGTTGTTTGCAGTTAGGCTGTCAATATTGAGAAAAATTATTGTGTATTTGTTATATATTTGTTGATACACAGCAAATAAGCTGTAAAAAAATGGTATATTAATAATACTCACTAAATACTTACTAAATAAACAATAAAAACTCGAAAAATACTAACTAAATATGTAGAAAATATTTACTAATGATGTACTGCGTATTTTCTATATATATTTTTTTGTGTTTTTATTGTGTATTTAGTGATTATTTAGTGAATATTATTAATTTGCTACTTATTTGTCGCTTATTTGCCTCTTATTTGTTGTGTATCAAAAAATACGTAGCAAATACACAGTAAATATGTAGCAATCCAGACCTTTCTCTATGTTCGGATTGCGTACACAATAATTTCTCCAATATTGGCATGATCCGATCCAAAAATTTCTGGTTTGGTATGACCTAATTCTGAACCGGATTGAGTTTAGGTCCGGAAAATCGATCCGTTTGCAAAACCGGGTCGGGTTCGGATTGACCCGGAAACCCAGGAAAGACCCGGTAAAACTCGTCATTCCTTTGCATGCCGTTGTTGGCTCGTTTTTTTGCTTTAAATCAAAATTTAAACTTCTGATCCGACGGAAAGGGAACGTCGTCCACGGAGCTTAGGAGCAAAGTCAAATATCAACGAAGGAGCCGGCGAGCGCCGCGAGTTCACAGCAAGAGAACTCCCGCCGCTGCTTCAGATCAAAATGTTGTAACATCTTATCCGACAGGAAGAGAATGTCGTCCAATGAGCAAAGTCGAACAACAACGAAGGAGCTAGCATGGGCCGCGAGTTCACAGCTGGCGAACACCCGTTGCTGCTTCCGATTAAAATGTTGTAACTTCCGATCCAACAAGAAGAGAACGTCATCCAAGGAGCAAAGTCAAACATCAATGAAGGAGTCGGCAAGGGCCGTGTTTACCTCATTTTTCGAGGTCAATTTCCCCGGACTCAATTCTAGCACCTAGGTATTCATAGACTAGTATAGACGTCACCTGTAGGACCTCCTTTAGGTGGATACCCACGGATATAGCATTGACTCGACCCAAATCAAATCAAAGCCATTCAAAATTAATAAAGATTAAATTCATGAAATACAATACTAATTAAACTCAAATCCACTTCTAATAAAATCTAATCAATTCAACTTTGTTTTAATGAAATCAGCCATTTAAATCCCTTTTTAAAGCATGAATTAATCTTAACTATTTGATTTGAATTAAGAGGTGATTTTGGATTTGCTTGGCCGGTCTAAACTACCCAGCAGTTCCGAACTCCCCATAAGTTCCCTCTCTGAATCATATGAGAAGCCCCAATCTCCAACCCAAGACCAATGAACTTCCCATCAGTTCGTGAACTGCACGTCACCCTCTCCTCTTAAATTTTGCAAAATAGCCCCTCTGTCTCCCAACAGTTCACAGAACTCCCCACGTCGCCTACCCAGAACTCCCCCTCCCGATCGCATGAGAGGCCCCAGAAACTACTCGCTCTCTCCCCCCATTCGGTACTCTCACGTTCTCACACATAGCCCGACACCTGCAGTTCACACGAACTCCCTTCTCCTCTCTGTTCGCAAGAGGGCCGAAGGCCTCAATCCCAGGCGAGATATCCTCAGTCCGGAATCCCCCTCTCTGTCTATCTCTCATTCGCACAAAAGCCGCACGAGACCCCTCCACGATCTTCTCTGCAGTTCGCAAAACTGCCTCCCACACGCACAACTGTTCTGACTGCAGTTCGCATGAGCAGCCCATCCATTCGCTCATACATAACCGGACTCCTCCTCCCGTGACCTCATACGCACAGCTCGCCTCTCTTAGTTCGCAAGAAGTCAAGGCAAGAGCTCTTTCACATACACACAGAGAATGAAACTCCCTCTCTGGATCGTGTGAGCAACTCCCAGGCTTCCATTCGTCTGGCCCAAGCGAAGTCGTCGCCAGTCCTAGCCGAACAAGAACCCCGCTCCCTTTCTCGGTTCGTTCGCAAGGAGCCCTCTATTCGCACGAACAGCCAACCCTCAAGTCGTGGCTTCCACTACAGTTCGTGAAATACCCTCAACCCGTCGCTCCTCCCTGGTCGCAAGCCTTGCTCCGATTCCTTCTCCCGACGCCGCACAGAGCCACTTCGATCGTTTTTCTCTGCCCGCATGAAGCCCAGGAATCAGACCCCAAGGAAGCCCAGGAATCGGACCCCAGGGAAGCCCAACGTCATTGCATGCCCTAGCTAACTCCAACTTTTCCCCTTTCGGTAGAGGTAATCGTTTCTTTTAATTTTTTATACTCTGCATAGTCTCTCATGGAGTATGAAACGACTGGATGAAGGCCAATGTAATCTCATTTAGACTGAATCATCTTCATTAAACATATAATTTCGTGAGAATATAATATATATATATAATATATTATATATATATATATATATATATATATATATATATATATATATATATATATATATATAATATAACCTGTAGAGATTGGTAGTCTTTATAGTTCAATGTTAAGATAGAATAAATATAATTTTTGATCCAATGTTTTAGCACTTAAATTGTTTTCTAAAACTGTCATTGCCATATTTTATCCAAAGTTAAAATTTAGAACATCACATATAACCTTTGCCGCCCAATGCAGATCCTGAAAATTTTATGTTTTATTACCTCTCTAGCATCTGTAAGTTCAACTTGTTTGTTTAATGGTGATATATGATAAGTTGAGCCTTTAAAGATTGCTAGTCTTTTCCATTGTTTAATATGGATCCATCTAATGATCTTCATCTTGAAATTATTTCAGTATTTTAGTGCTCATAATACTATAATTGGAAGCCAAATATAGTTTTATATGATTTTTGTTCCCTAAATTAATTCGAAAATGTTGGAAAAGAGTCATGTGCCTTTACGTGTTTATTGTAGAAAACACAAATTCAATGCAAATTGTTGTTTTTACTAATATTGGAAGGTCTCTTGAATTGTTGGATGAAATATGAATGTAAAAAGTCCTTAAACTTTTTCCTCAGAATTTGTGGTTTGAATGCTCATTTGATGGAGAAAATGAAGTAAAATAAAGATTTATTATTCAATCTGCTTTCATATAAAATATAAGAAATCATATGAGTTTCTTTATGAGGAAAGAATTTTTCCTAAGGTATTCTGCATTGTTTTGTGTTGTGATTGGGAAGAGAAAGGATGAACATTGATTTAATATTTCATTAGAAAAAGCAGGTGGGCTGTTGAAGAGTGAAAAATTTGGTATATGTTAAAAGTTGATATGTGTAAATGTGAACATTTATATGTTTGGAGGGGGAAAAATTTTTATTGTGCGAAAAGTAAAGTGTGTTTTTGAAAAGGTATAACTGTATTTGGAAAGTGAGATATTTGAAAAATTGTATACTAGAAATGAGTATGGATTTTAACAAGCATTAAATGTCGTAAAGGTTGAAAGATTAGAAGTATACTGTTAGAGAGGTTTTTGTGTAAGAAATGTGAAATTATGTGTTCTATAAAAGTAAAATTGTATTAAAAGTAAAGTGTATATATGTATTTCTTCAAAAAGTGTGGTGATATGTTTGAAAAGTGATTCGTGTTGCACTTTAATGTGAATTGTGTGATCTTGGAAAGTGAAAGGTGTATTGTTTTAAGGGATGAAGTGTGTGAGTTATTGGAAAGGAAAGTTATTATGATATTAGCAGAAAGTATAGCTAAATGTTATTAGAAGTGAAAGTATTGAGAAAGCAAAGTTCTCTTTTTCTTATACATCTCTCTCCTTTCTTACGTTCCCACTTTCTTGTGTCTTGGAAGAGTATTGGAAGAATATAAAATACAATATGTCAAAAGTAAAGGGTTTTCAAAGGAAAGCACAGAATCTGCGTGTTTCAGCGCCGAGAAAAGGTACGTCTTTTTTTCGTAAATTTTAATTATTTTCATTATTATTTATCTAAAAGTGCTTTCTAACCTACTATTTCCTTTCTTCCTGTTGTTTCCTGTTTCTCTGTTTATTTGCATGAACTGCGAGGATATTGTACGCCGGCGTGGAAACAAAAGACAAGGAGCTAATGCCGTCGTCGTCTCTATCCACCGGTAAGGTGCTACGGCGGAACCCGGGTCGTAGCCCCCGGTGATTGGAGTATTCTAAACTTAGAAACCTTTAGGGCCCCTTAATGTAGTTTGGTTTACCTTTCCCTTTTAGTCTTGTAAGTAAACTTAAATTTTATTAGATTTTTTTTTTTATTTTATCGTAGATCCTAAACCCTATTTCTACGTACGAAAAGTCCTAATGGTTTAGTAATAAAAGATTTCACCTATTACCCAACAGTAGTGACATTTTAAGGACAAAATTAAGGACTCAGTCTTAGAAAACTTAGACTTAATGATGCATGCACTTCAGGATAGAAAACTATAACAATAGAAAATTTAGTTGACACCTGCATCTTAGGATTAGTGAATCTTTTTAAATTAAAATTTAATGCATATTAGAAAATTTAAAGTTAATAATTAACCTAGGGCATATCAAATCCTCACAGCTTTAATACACACACTTAGATTTTTTGCTTAGACAACCGCCTAGTTTTAGGTTAGGCGGTGTTTATTTTCTTAACTGCTTGTGACGGGCTTTTTCTTGGTTTTCACTGCAT